>NW_026859688.1:0-208997 GCF_026571515.1 Ruditapes philippinarum
CATAAAAGCCTAGTCCAATAGATTAGACGTTACAGGCTTGTTATAGTTTTATGTTGGTCAAGCCTGACGTCTAATAGTTATTGGTCAAAAAACGCGTAGCATTTTGAAAAATTAAAAAAATGTCTGCTGACTTGCCTTTCAAGCTTTATTCAAAAGCTTATCTTCTGTTCTTTCAATTGCATGGTCTATCATTAACAAAAAGTTTCAAACAATGTACTTATTAATTAAAAATAAAATATAAATATCAATCTATTTCGCTCATCAGCCATACTGGTTAAGTAAAGCGTTTTACAGATTGATTCCAATTTTTTGAACGGAAAAATATTTTCGAACACACTGACGGTGCATGGGCAATTATTTCGTTGAAAAAATATTCCGTTAGAATCTTCTGGAGTCATTTAAACGCTTGCATTTGAATTAGCCAATCAGATTTCGCGCACTGTATGGCGGCCATTTGTATATCTGCTGTACATGGAATTTAATTAAATGAGAGGATTAAATCATGACTTTTCGGGTGTGACAGTTCAATTATTTTGTTGAAAGGTATTTAATTTTTAGTTTTGTTCATAAATAGTTCAAAATTTATGTAAATACACGCTGTTTTAATTGTTAAAATGCATTAGATCTAAATCGATGTCTAATGTCAATTTTTTTGCTACACGATTTTGCAAAGATCTGTTAAGACCTAACGTAACATGTAAAATGAAAAATGTAAAATATCAGATTAATGAATGATAAATATGAAAAAGGTTACGTATAGGTCTTATAATTAGGACTAGAAAATGCCCAACTTTACAGGCAAAAAGTTTACTTTCATGATTTCAAGGAGAATAAAAGTATTCCTTTTTAACAATAAAGAAATAAATACATTGTCAGATGTTTACAGAAATCGAACCTACCATTCTGAATGTGTTTTTTGTTGGAAAATTAAACAAAATAATTGAATGTTGCAAGTCACTACGTCGAGGTTAGACAGGCGCTTGGCCGGTACAAAGCGCCTGATTGTCAATGATTAATTTTGTAGAGTATTAGGTCAGACATATGTATAGGTTTTTCCATAGGCTTACGCATCTTTGTCGATGTCCTGTGATTCAGAGATAAGCTCAATGTTTTTTTTTTAAAGAAAATCAAACACCATAAAAATAGGGTCCTACTGCTAAGGAGACATAAAGGACTGCTAAGGAGGCACAAATTAAAGACCTTTAAATGTCATTTAGGGACTTGATAATGATAGAATTGTATATTTGATTTAAAGCTACAAAATAGTATTTTGGATAAAATATTGTGATTTAGTCATATAAATTGCATGTATGTTTTCTATCAGTAAATGGTTACCGAAAAGACACAAGTGACTGCTAAGGAGGAACTAATAAGTACCTTTTTTAAACTTGGTAATGACGGAATGGTATATTTAAATATGATATATTCGTGTACATAATATAAATATAATTATGATCACAATGTAAAAATAATATATTGTTAAAACCCATTTTGAGCTCTTTTTTGTTGTGTTTTCCCTGAGCTATCATTTGGTATTCAAATTCAAATTTTCTGGAAAATTGTAAAAACCTGAATTTAAATTGTGTATGTGAAATTTCATCATAAACGTTTATTTAATCTGTTCATTTTTAAAAGAAGATTTTAAGGTTAAAAACTTAAGATTTTTGCTTCATAAATAGAAACAGGTGTCTTCTACATAAAAATAATGAACTCTGAGACGAGGTCAATTTTTGATCGTAAAGGCAAAATTTGAAGAGGAAGTAAAACCTATTCTTTCATTAAACTATCGAAACCCTATGCTGTAGATATTGCGAAATAAATATATCTTGGCGACCATTTTAATGCAATGGCAACTGTGTCACATTGAATGTTCTATGATAACCGCCGTGTGAACACATCTGCGGATGTTTATAACTCCAAAATTTTTACCATTTTTTGTTTTGTTTAAATGTTGAATCCTGCTTAGTGCTTAAGTCGGTGCTAGGGGCGTGGATGGCAACTTGCCCTATCCAGTACCGTCGATGAACAGACTCAATCAAACCGAGCCTGCAACGGCAAATTATGGTGGACGGGATATTAATTTGGGTGTACATGTTTTACATGCATTTCTTGTCATGCTTGTTTGTAAAGACGGGAAATTCTTGCTATAAATAGCAAAATTTTATATATTTTTATTTGGGGGTGAAAAATAAACAAATTAGTAAGACTGATTTGCTAATGGAAAAAAATTAAGTTAAATAACTAGATCATATTTGGAGTGGTAAATGTGTTATGAATTAAAATAGAATACTTTATTATTAAGTCAATCCGAAATGCCTAATTATAAACCCTCCAAAAAGATTTCAACAGCATGGAGTTTAACCCAGATAAATTCGAAATCCTGAGAATTAACCGTAAGAAACATCCTGTAATATTTCTTTATAAACTACATCGTCATTAACTAAAATATTTAGGTGTAAAATAAGCAAATACCTATCCTGGACTAATCATATTAGCAGTTTTACAGCAATAGAAAATATATAACGCCTTCAGATTTATAAAAAGAAATGACACAATGTTTGCAAATAGAACAAGTTCGAAGGTTAGCTGTCCGATATGTATATGTAAAGACTATGTTGAACAATTACACAAGTAGTGGGTTGAAGATGTTACAAGATCTTTATCGGCAAACTGTAGAAAAGCAACTTAAGCTCTGTAACTCTCCTATATAAATCAATCATTGACTTTAAATTTGTCTGTAAATTTAATTGCATCAATTAAGACTTTAATACATGATAGTGATAATGAATTTTAATTCAATTTTGCAATTTCAAAGCTTTTTAAAGAGGAAAATGGTCAAATAAGTGTTTAAAATGGGTCGGGTAGGATTAAATTTTTATACATATCTTGTGTGAAACAATCATTTTGCTCGCGTAATTTGTTACCTGAATGCTATTATTTGTTTCTAAACAATAGGAAAAAAAATCTTCTTAATGATTATATTATAGATTATTCAGAGTTTCCTCATTTCTGAAAAAAGAGCCCTTCTAAAAGCAAAGTTTTAGTTCAGTTAAATGTCCATAACTCATAAACCATACGGTAGATTTTGTTTAAATTTTGTAGGTATGTGTTCATTAGGCATATAACTGGCCTATGTTGTGTTATGTTAACAAGTTATATTGTATCATTTTATGCATTGTATATATGTGTTTGAGTAGCAAGAAACGTCATGCGTTACCAAATTTGCGTTACCAAATAAAATATTTTGAATCTTGAATCTTGTCAATTTTACAGTTCCTTATAGTGCCCATTAGGCGTGTTCTACCTTAAGAGGTACATTTGTTCAATTTCCAATTTAAACTGTTAATCTATTGATTCTTGTCTGAATTTGATAAAAATTAAAAACAATTGCATTTTGGGAGTACGGGAGATGAGGTTCAATTCCAAAAGACTTTTTGAAAATTTTGTAAAAAGAACTATTGCTCGATTCATTTATCTTTGAATACCATTCATTTAGAAAAGATCTTTTAGCTTTTGTCTTACTGTTAATTCTAACCATTTGGTTCCGGGAAAATTATGGTCATTCCAAACATTGTTGAACGCGCATTTTATCAGTATTGATTTTAAATGATAAATCCACGGGTAATTACGTTCAAAATCATTATCATTGATATTTAATGCGTTTCTTACCATATAAATATATACAAAGTATAACAATTATGACAGTATGACGCGCCCAATATGAAACTATTCTTTCCCCGATATCTAAAGACAATGGCATACATCCCGTTTCGCCGTATAAGAAATAACTGGCCACCGAGCGTTTTAGGACATGTTTTAAAATTTTGAACTGTGCGCGTTTAAGGACATGTTTTAAAATTTTGAACTGGGCGCGTTCAATACCGTCAAGATTAGTGTATCCCCAAATTTCAGAACCATAAAGTAAAATTGGTTTAACAGTTTTATTAAAAGTTCATTTTGTACATTTAAGTTAATTGGTAAATTTAATCTATTTGAATTTCTTATTAGGCTGTACATCGATCTTGTACCTAAAATTGTCTTAGTTTTAGAAAAAAAAACAATTCTATTAAAATATATATATGCTGAGGTATTTATATTTTATACAATTTCGATTGTTATCTGGTCTATTTAATGTCTTTTTATGTAAATTCGAAAATACATTTTCCTAAATGCATAATTAATGCTTTAACTTATGTCTATGGTGGTACGGTTACTTTACTAGCAATAACGGGGAAAAATGTAATATTGTATTTAAAAAAAAAAACTAGTAACTTTGAAAATATTTTATGACTCACTCTGAGTGCTTTCTTTTTTCACATGTACCGCTACAAAGAGTTCTCCACAACAGCCCTCCTGAAAACCGTGACTATTTGTATAGTCCTACAATCAGAAGAAGAGAAACATTTTGTTATTGTTAATTTCAAAACTCTTTTTTCACTATTTCTTTATTAACATTTTCTAGTTTCAAGAAATAATGTAAATAATGATCATTCAAGATATATGATTGGGTGGCGCAATAGCTCAGTTGGTTAGACCACTGACTGTCACTTCTGAGGTCCCGGGCTCGATCCTGGGTAACACCCTTGGGATTTTTTCAGAGACACTTTCAGTGTTTCCCACTTAGCCAGAGGTGTACTGGTAAGAAATCCAGGTAATCCTTGCATGCATCAGTGCTTGTGTGTGTATTTGCGTTTATTTATACTCGCCACCAGTTGCCCATATGAGCGAGCCCTCCATAAAAGTATTAGTCATTTTATATTTTGGGGGATGGTGCAAGATACAGATGCGGAAAGATGCTAAATTGCAGAAGCTTCTCCAGGTTCTTTAGCGAGCCAAGTGCACTCACACACGGGACCTCGATTTAAAGTCTTGTCCCAAAGACTGATTAGTAATTTTAGTTAGCCATCCCGGGAATCGAACCAACAATGTCGAGATTACAAGTCTCGCGCTCTAACCGATTGAGCTATGCGGGCTGGCTGCATCAGTGCTATACACTGAGCATGTAAAAGAACCAATGGGCTTTTCAATAAGAGCTAGGGACTGGTTCCCGGATTCGCTTGTATCTCATATTTTTCTCTTGAGTGACTAATCTAAAGTCAAAATATGATAAACAAGATCAACAAGGAAAGACGGCGTTCAATGAACGCAACCCCCATATGACCCAGCAACAAGAACCAGTGGCAAGGAGCCCAGGCGTCCAAGTCTACGTAAATCCTCGCGAGGTTGTACTAGTATTTAGAGTAGTTCAACCTAAAATAAACGTCGCAAGTTCAATTGTGCGTCGTTTAATAAACGATTTTTATTCTTGTTTTCTTTAAATTGCTTGTAAAAGACAAATTAAACCGTCAAAATGGGGAAGGGTTTTAATAATTACATGACCAAGAAGTTTTTCCATCCGTCAAGTAAAGAAAATATCAAACGGGTAAGTTGCTTAATTGAGTTTCTACTTATTTTGAAGAATTACTGTACTGTAACAAAGTTCGGATGGGTCACAGTGCTCGCACTTATGACAATCCTTAACTAATCATTACTAATTCACTACTGTCTTGTTCACTGACAAATCCCTTGTCAAAAGTCAGCCAGAACCGTGACACCTTTTTGTCATGCTGTAAAATTTCAATAAATTTGCGTGATCTGGACAAAAGCTATTTTAATACAGGTATATAGATATATTTCGGACACTTCAGTCTATATTTTAGAAACAGAACGTTAGATTGATGAAATAATGCATCATAGTTTATCAGTGGGTACACATTTCATTCAATTCGCCGCCATTGCTGCCCTAATTATCATGTGACTAGCGAGAATTTAGGTTTGGATACCTTTGCATGACATTTGGTGACCCAAATGCTATTTTTAATTGAAAACATGGCTTTGCCATTATGAATAATGGTATATTTATTCAATAACAGACATTGTACCAAAAACATGTTGGATTTGTATTGTTTTGAGTGATTATTCATGAATTTTTTGTTTGTTTTTATTTAAAATCGTCATGGAGTTTAATAATATCTGTGAAATGGTACACTTACTAAAGTGTATGGTCCATTACTATTTGGCATTACTAAAAATAGATGCTAGAATTCCCAAAACTTGAAGTCCCGTGAGATTTCATTTGAAAGCAGACTCCATATTGGTAACATTATCTACATATTTCGCTAACAAATAGTTGGGTACACAATGTCATTGAAGTTTCATTTAAAAACAGAACATGAATTGATTCAAAATTGATTTGTTAATCAAATGGTATTTTTATTTGACGCAAGTTTGATTAATAAGGGTGATTTTTAATAGGTTTTATGTACAGCACACAAACTGCCATAATTCTGGTAGCCTTTGCAAATAGGGTTGACCCATAACTTTACTGTCGCACAATGTCAAAATAAAAGCGACATGTAAATTTATGGAAGCCAGAACTAGAAAAAATGTTAACCCCAAATAAAAAGATAAAGGAGACTGCATAATTATAAGACCTATGTTAGACCTCGGGTTGAATATTGCACCATAAGGCCTAAAATAAATTTTAATTTGTTTCCCCTACCCTTCCTACCTAACAAATTTGTCCCCACCCAAAAGATTTTTTCAGGCTTAGGGGATGAAAGTATTTTTTTTTTCCTTCAGAGTACAATTAAATCTGATATTTTAGACAGCTAGCATAGTTAATAACTTGTTGCATATGTTAGTTGTCAATATGGTAATGCATGTACAAATACTATTGCACTTAATAAATTAATTTTGATAGTTCATTATACATATATGCAGATTATTTATTATTATGCACATATTAAAAAAAAAATTCCTACCTACCTACCCAATCCTAATTTTAATGGGTCGGGAAGGGAAATAAACATAATTTTATTTTTGGCCTAGTTTGGCATCATAATCCATTGGCAACAATACTTAATTTATAAGACAGAGTAAGTACAAAGATCAGCTGCTATAAATATTTTTAATGATTATATAGATGACTATACAAGTAGTGTCTCAAATATGATAAAGGAACTTACTTGGCAAACCCTTGAGCAATGTCGAAACATCAGTGCTGTAACCTGCTTGTATAAAATCCAAAACAATATTGTCTTTGTTGAACACCAACACCTTACTCAAACAGGAAATCTAAATTACCTGATACCCTACTCGAGGACACAATACCATCAAAATTCTTTCTTTTCCTAGAGCAATACATCTTTGGAAAAGCCTTCCTTTAACTGTTTAGTCTAGCCCCAGTTTTAACATCTTAACTTAGAGGCTTGACCCATTCTACAAATTCTAATTTGCACACAATATCTTTTAAATTAATAGTTTTGTAAAATTTTAGTCTTTTATCTTTCTAAATTTGCATATAAATAATGTCTTTTATTAACAGTTCTCTGACAATTTGCCTGCTAGTCATTATCAGAATTGTTTGTTAAGCAGTATCATGTAGATGTCATGTTACGATGTAGATGTTTAATTATGCGATTGTGTTGTTATATTTTCTTCACATTATTTCTGTGTTCTATTCAAAATCATAACAACCTCATTAGTAATCTTTATTATAAACAATAATACAATCATTTTGACATGATAGTTTTCACTTAGTAAAGCCAACACCTTTCCTGTGTACATGTAGTAAGTAAATCATATACTTTTATTATTATGTAAATTGTATGTAACTTTCAGTAATGGTAAATTTATTATGTATGTATTGGGTAATGTAACAATTCGCCACAATAACAATTTGCTATATAACAATTCTCCACAGAGTGATATGTATTCAGCACAGTTAAATAATGATTATTGATGTTTGACAAATGTGCCATGTTTTCTTTTATTTTAACATTTCACTTTCTAGTATTATTATTAAACTGAATCGTTATCACACTGTGGTGAATTGTCATGTGGCGACTTGTTACTTATTCATGTACTGATACCTATACACTCCATGGTACAAACAGTCATCACTCAAAACTCTACTTTAAACTTTGAAATTCAGCATTTTAGTCAAATTGCTATAAATTGCATTTGAAGCAGAAGGTTTGGAGCCAAACCATAACAGTTACAACGCAAAAATTAACCCCAAGACAAATATACATGTAGTCCTATGACGTCACTTTGAGATATTTTTGCTTCTGGGCAAAGCAGTCAAGCTTGACCGACATTAACTACAACAAGTCTGTAAAGTCTGATATATTGGACAAAGACAAATCCAACTCTTCAGCCTTATTATTCAATTTGTTTTATAACAGGGGGTATTGTCCTTTTAACAATTTTAAGTATTTAGTTGAGCTGATCAACAAGAATCTTTTAGTGAGAAGTGAACTGCAAAGTTACAATGCATATGTCCCATATTATGAACTGGAATAGATATATTATAGCCTGTAATTTAGACTGATATTTCATATTGCTGCACTATAACTATGTATTGTATTGTTAACAGTCAGTGTTTAAAATCAAAGCAGACTTCCCGAAAGTTGAAAAAAACTGTCAGACATTCGGTCTGACAAACCATGAAAATCTGTCGGACCGAAACAAAATCTGTCGGACCAAATAAAATTGATCAAAATCAAATAAAAACTTGTGTGTGTATTTCTAAGACACTTTTTGTTTTTTATTTTTTCGCCGTCAAAATCGGCACAATCCGTACAGCGGATTTTCATCTCCTCCCTGTCATACACCAATGATTCATGGTTCTGCTTCCATTTTTCATTAAATTTTGTCTCAGGTCTATTCTTTTCATCCTTTTATTGCTGTTCTGCGCACTTTTCTGACATAGATTTTCAGTTTTTCCAAGGTTTGGCACCTTTAGCGACGCCATTTTGTATACATGCGGCTTGGATAAAAGCCGGACAGTAGGACCGATCCGGAATAAAAAATTGTCGGACCTGATCAAAATTTATCGGACATGTCCGTCGGACCGACGTATTTTGGGAAGTCTGTCAAAGTACTAAACCATTCTCATCATTTATGTAGTTTGTTTGATGACTAAATTCTGTTCTGCCAGATTGAGTTTTCAAGTTTTTCCTTAACTTTTTAGGGTTCTACTTGTTTGAGTTTCTCTCCTGTCCAAAGAAGTCTTTTTTTTGCTTTATGTATCAATGTTTTTACTTGTGATTTCCAGTATTTGTAAATGGGGCCAACTTGGTTAATAGCTGATATGTAATGGTTAAAAGGTCTTGGGTTATTTCAGGCCAAAAATGATTCAAAGATTTTGGTTTTTGATGCCTTGTGATAATTACTTGCCCGAGTTAACTCGTATTTTTTGTGAAAGAATAATTTTGAATGGTAGGTTCTGGCTACAAATGTGCATGATGTGGCTATATCTTATATCTTTTAATTTTTTTAATTAAAACTGTTTTAACCCATCTATTATCATCATCTGCTATAGACACAATTATATATATATTACATGACTACATGTATATCATTTTTAGCTCGACTTTTCTATGAAAAGGGGAGCTATCCTACTCGCCCCGGCGTCGGCGTCGGCGTTGGCGTCACACCTTGGTTAAGTTTTTCGTACCACCCCACTTTATTTCAGAAGTATTACAAGTATGGCTTTGAAACTTACCATACTTGTTCACCATCATAACCTCCATCTACAGACAAGTTAGAGTACATAACTCTGTCAAGGTTTTTGACAGAATTATGGCCCTTTTTTGACTTAGAAAGTGTATTGAGCTTGGTTAAGTTTTTTGTACCACCTCACTTTATTTCAAAACCATTGGAGGTATTGCTTTTGAAACTGACCATACTTGTTTACCATCACGACCTTCATCAACAGACAAGAGGACATAACTCTGTCAAGGTTTTTGACAGAATTATGCCCCTTTTTGACTTAGAAAATACATTGAATATGGGTAAAATCCACTTATTGCCTTAACCCTTTGAGATATTGCTTTGAAACTTTTAATGCTATTTCACATCATTACCCCCATCTGTACGCAAGAGAAGGTAACTCTGTCAAGGATTTGTTTTAAAAATTAAGGCCTTTTATCGACTTAGAATCTTGGTTAAGTTTTTAGTACCAGTCCACTTTTTGACTGAACTGTTTGAGATATTAATTTGAAAGTTGGAATACTTGTTTACAATCATGATTCCCAAACATGTCCAGGAGAAGGTAATTCTGTCAAAGATTTTATTTGAATTATGGCCCTTAACTGTCAATGTTTTGTATTATAGGCAAGCACTAAAAAACTTAAAAAATCTAAAAAAATTCATTCCTATCCACTTGTTCACTTTACCATAAATTATGTCATAATAAAATAATTCTTCACTAAATATCTTAATGCTCATGGCCATTGTTCACTTTAAAAATACAGAGATTCTTGTATTGCCTTTTACTGCAAAAACTTTTTTTATTGGCAAGCAATAAAAAAGTCGAGCGCGCTGTCTTACGGACAGCTCTTGTTACATTATATTACCACTTCCTTTCGTTGATATTTTGTATTCATTATCATATAATTGTTTCTAGGTATGGATGGCACAGCAAAAAACAGAATTTGAGAAAAAGAAAGAAGAAGATATGGTTGCTCAGTATAGAAAGGAACAAGATATGTATGAAAACAGGTATGGCTACATTTGTTTTTCTTTCCAAAAGGTAAAATTAATTCAGTTATATTCTTCAAAATTGATAAACGAGAAGTTTATTGCTTTCAGGTAACAAAAGCTTTGTGAAAATGAAAAAATGTCATTTAAATCTGATAGATTTAGAAAAATTATGAAAGATTTAGCTTTAATGATTTTTATTTGTTTGGGTCGTCAGATGCTGTTATTTGCAAATGCCGAAAGTAGTCCGCTTTTTTGAAGCGGTTACTTCCCTTTATATGTACACTAACGCTGAAAATTTCAGGGGAGATCACTGCGTAAAGATTGTCAAATGACAGGCGCATTAATTTTCAAGCAAAATAGTTCCCGAATGGTCGAAGATTTCTAATATTGTTTTATTCTTTATAGATATACATGCTTATAGTAAGCTCCATGATTATTTACATCTGTGTTAAACAACAGGTTTAGTGTCGAAATAATAAATTTAGAATAATATGGTTTTCTTCAGGCCATTAACTTATAATCACCGTGACCGAGGGGTTTGCACGCTGGCTTAGGAAGCGAGATGTCTACAGTTCAAATCCCAGTTAAGGGGACTCATTTTTTTAAAAATTGTTTAAGTCAAATAAACATTGAATTGAGTATTCAGAGTTGCAATTAGTCTTATAGCCAATTAACTACAGTTAAAACACTGGAAAGCATTGGTGGCACTATACAAAAACAAATTGGTTTATAATCTCACAACCTTCACCTTTCTGACATTCTGAGACCCAAACAAATTCAGCGCCTTCTGTGCTTTTGATTTTTCATGCAATGACTACCTGACAAAATAAAAGCTGTCATTTTCCACACACCAAGGGATGGTGTTTTCCTAAAAATGACCTGCTTAATAATGTCCCCCAAAAAATCAATCAAAATAATCGTTGTAACCTTAGAACATTAGAAAATTCTAATTACTATATCAGCGTGGTTTAACATGTTAACATTGGTTAATTTGTTACAAGTTTTGAAAAGATAGTCATTGGCAATAGAGCATAACCATGACTGTTCAAATGTCATTTGCTACTTTTACTATTTAAATTATTTGTACAGTTATAGTGATTTAGATACAGGTGACAAAGTAGTACTGAGTTTATATTTTGCTTCCTTTATGACAACATTTTCAGATTCAGCATTTCTTACTACAGATGATAGAATCTTAAATACTTTAAATCCATTATAATAATTTCACTAAAGACATGTTTCCTCATTCTTTGCCTTTTGTTTAAAGTATTGTTTAAGTACTTAGACATGTTTTTATTGTACACAAATGAATTATAAAACCTTTACATAATACATCACGTTACTTTGTATCTTCAGCTACTTAAGTTCTTTAGCTTCTTCAAGGTATCTACTACTCAAACAAGGACTCATGGGTTCAAGCACTTCTTGGGTCACAGCCATGTTTCTTCATATATGACATATGCAATGGTTAGTTTAAAGAACCAGACTCAGTGGTGGTTCAAAGAAGCTGAAAGCTCTCTTCATAATCCAGCTTAAATAAATAATGTTTAAACTAAGAATGTTATTGTATGTTTTATACAGGGCTTTATTGGGAGATGAAAAAGCTAAACTTGGATTAAGTTTTATGTATGATGCCCCACCTGGTTTGAAGAAAGCAGAAAAAGAGGTAATTAATACTTTAATATTTACATTGCATAACTGACTAAAGTTTAGATCATCTTATGTTTGCATATAGATCTGATCAACAGTGACTATGTTTTGCCTTATAGCAGCTTTTGATTTTCCAATAAAGCTTTTTTAAGCCAAGCAATCAAATCATCCATTACCATAAAGCATTTTACAAAAACATCCTCATCGATGAAATCAGACATGTCAGTATTAATTCCATTTAATCTGTCTTACGACTAGGTTGTGCCAGACATGTTTTATTTAATAAATGCTGACTTAACAGAACAAAATCCTATACTAAATGTAGGAAAAGTCATGTTTAGGCTCATTGTTTAATTTTTGAGTCAGAAAATAATGCCACCTGTTGAAGACATGCTAAATTGGTTAGTATGTTTTACCACCAAACAAAAAACTGTAATTAATCAATCAGGTTCTGTTCGATTAAACCTGTCTTTTGAAGCTACATAGATAAGAATGATAAATCTAGTTTTATAAGATACATGTTTCAACAAAATGTTTCTCAGTATAGACTCTAACTTCCAAAACATTTCTTTAACAAATAAATGGATCATCACTAAATGATTCTCTGTAGTTTTCACTAATAAATTTGATTTGATGTGCATAACTTTTAAGATGCAGTAAGAGGTGACAAAAGAAATAGTTCTGAACATTAATTCATGAACTAATTTATGAAAAATTCATGCCTTAAATATTTCTTTTCAGAAAGAAGAAGGTGAACCAGAATACAAGTTTGAATGGCAGAGAAAATTCAATGCTCCAAGAGAACAGTAAGCTAACAAAATTTTACTTTTGTTTAAAATCAAAGGTTTTGTTGTTTTTCTTGTCTTTTGTTTTCTATCATCATTGTTGTTTTTCTTGTCTTTTGGTTTCTATCATCATTTCTAGGCTCAATGACAAGTTATCTGTCCATTTAAGGCACTAGAGTACAGACCCATCTTGGGTTTTTAGGGGTTTGGATGAGTAAATATTGATTTGAATCGTTCATGTAATGCATATCAGCTTCTAAATACTGACATGAAACTTTTCAAGCACATACAGTATAAGAGTGTTTTTCTTAAGTTTGTCTGGAATGAATGACAAAAGGCCCCGAACACCAACATTTTCTTTTGTGAACCGATTATTATATAAGTAGGCAGGTTATACTTGTATCTAAAGAACTGGATCTCTATAATTATATTCATATACAAAGGAATTGGTATACTAATTCTATTTATAGATATGCAAAGAATGATGAAACAATTCGTGACCAGCCGTTTGGTATAGAAGTACGCAATGTTAGATGTATAAAATGTCGCCAGTGGGGCCATGTTAACACAGACAGAATATGTCCATTATTTGGAAAAGATCTTGCTGCAGAGCCTGAACAACGTTAGTAAATTTTGTCTGTTAAATGTAATATGATACTGTAACTGTGTGATACACTATAAATGAACACTATAAAATTCAGGTGTGGGGTTTTGTCCTTTTCATTATAAAAAATATACTTACTTAATTCAGTATTTATGTAAGTTTCTGATTTTCATCAATTAAATATAACATATTTTGAGAGTATAAGCAAAGTTAGGAGGCTGGTTATGATGTAAAAGGGCAATATAAGTTAACATTTGTTAAAATTTGCTAAATTTTTATTCCATTGCCTAAGTTATTTAATACTTAATACATAAATAGGTGAATCTCATTAACTATATTATAAATGACAATTAAATATCTTGAAGTTATATGAACATAGAACATATATTTCAAACATTCAGTAACATGTCAAATATGCATTGCTTTGTGTGCAGTATGATCTGTTTTAGATATGCATCTAGTTGTCTTTATTCTCTGTTGTGGCTGAGGAATTGCCTTTTATTGTTGAGGCATCTGAACTACAGCCACCATTTATCCCTGCATGATCATAAGAGGTGACTTAATAGGTTTGAACTATTGGAGTTTATGCAACTCTGCTTCAGCAGGTGGTTTTGACAACTGGTGTTTCTTTAAGTTTGTGACACCCTAAGTTAGCCGAAATCATCTTTCCTGTTTTTGTGCCATATGACTTAAATTGTGTTGGTGCGCCGTAAGGGTAATTCATCTTTATTATAATGGAATTTATGTGCTTTTCTTTACTATACAATTTCAGAAACTCAAGAGTGATATCTCTATTACAGCACAAATTTAACGTTCCAATAATTTATATTTCAGCAAAGACAAGTGCCTCATCTTTATTAGATTCCATGAGAGAAGATGGTTTTACACTCAAACAATCATTGTTGGGCAAAATGTCTGATCCAATGGCAGATAATGAGGTATAAGACACTTAATTCTAGTTATAACTCAAATTGAATATTCAGCTTAGCACTACATCATTAAAAATATATTGCTAATTAAAGCTGCATTTTATTAGTGAAATGGGTTTCCTATCAGCTTTAGTTCTTTATTTCAGTGTCCAGACAACCTAAATGAGTTTTATGAGCCTTAATGTCTGCAAATTCCTTTTAGAGATATTGGAAGTACAATTTCTGTTTGCATGAGAAACTCATTTTTCATTTCTGAATAATACTTTATCAGATTTTCACCAAAACAGTTAAAAAGGTTAAAGGAACTTTAAGATTACTAAGCTTTTACGTTGACAGCAAAATATTTTTTACATATTTATAAAATGCAGCATTAATCATAAACATATTAGAAAAAATAGGGTTTGAAAGTAGATCTACTATTTGACTTAGATGTAAACAAACCCTGAACATGTTATCTTTGCACAATAAGTAACGAGGGTATTAGAAGGTAAACAAAGTGTAAATCTGAAATACAAGCTCTCTTAATTTGGTTAATTGTTTGGAAGTATGTGCTCAAAAGTAATAAATGTCAGACAGTGTGAACTGAAAAATGGCCAATAAACCAAGTAATATGTTTCTGATTTTTATGGCTGGATGGTGGGGCTAATTTGTTTAAATAAAAAGTAGAAATAATCAAGATATGACACTAACATGTTTCTAAGGAAATGCTTTCCTGTTCAACTGAGTTATAAACTTACTGGCTTTATTGTATATTAGTGGCATAGGTTTGCTATTCTAAAGCATTTTTCCCTAAAAATTCAAATTAAATGAAAGCTGTTTTCATTTTATAAATATTAATTATAGCAAATGTTACCAAGTGAGGATGAGGAGGATCCAGAAGTGAAGTTTCTAAAGTCTCTGTCTGCTAAACAAAAGAAGAAATTGCTCAAGTAAGAATACTAATATAAATCACCCTTGCTGTCATGTTGTGGGCAATTCCCTATGGATTAAAGTTGTGTGTAGCAGTTTTTGAGTGGGTCATAATAATAATTTTGACTCTGGTGAATTTTGGGTCAGAGTTACCAGTAGTTATTTAGTGATTCATATGTATGCAGTTAATAAATGTTTTCAATACTTCGATTTTAAATGTGTAATTTAATATGTTTCCTGAACCAAAACTTGAAATTGCATGTTATTTTGTACACAAAGTCAAATTGCCATAGTCTTTATCAGGGTTCCCTCTGGGTCAAAATTAGTTTGCGCCACCAAATTCGCCAATCAGAAAAAGTTGGAGCCAGTGGCTCCAAAGTTGGAGCCAATAATTCTGCAAGGGAGACATGCCTATCTTTGCTAAGATTTGCTAGCAGTTATATATCATTATGATTACAAACACATATTTATAATATTTCATTTATTACAGCTGCACATGTTTATTATCTAAATTATAGACATACTATTATGTGGTTTTCAAATACCATTTAAATAAATACACATAACAGCATAAATGTAATCAAGAACATCATGTTAAGTTAGCCACGGGAGGTCCTGTTTTCCACCGTTTTGCCAGTATAGCAGTTCTTCTCACAGATTGGACTGAGCCAAGATCTTTCCCAGCTTCTACCCGACAATCTGGTGATCTACAGATACAAAAAAAAAAAAAAAAACAACATTACTATAAATTGACTTCATCTAAAAATCAATCAGAACAAAATATGAAATAGATACTAAGTATTTTTAACAATGAAAAATATTGTTTATTTTAATAGGGTTTGCATGTGAATAGACACTTCAGCACTTTAAAATCAAATATGAAAATATTAACATTGCAGTAACAGTGACTTTAGATCAATCATTAGTGAAATTATTCTTTAAATTGTCGTCCAATTTAATATTCAAACTGTAATTATTTTTAATCAGTGGACGAGTCAACTTACCTAAAGTTTAATGTTTGTCAACATCAGGGACGATATTTCGCTTCTCTGCTCGCTACTAACACATGTAATTATCAGTGCTCCAAGTCAGAGAATGAAAGACGTAAATTGTTCCAATTAACACATTGACGCTTTCATCTTGATATCTTCCCGAAGTGTCACACAATTGATGACATAATTGATTATACGAGCTTGATAAACAAACTAATAGCGTGTGACCTTTCACATTTGGGCCGCTTATGACGCGGCCGCTTATGACATTTAAGTGTACTAGTTGTCGGATGCTTTTTATCTTACGTTGGCGCCAGTTAAATTCGCCAATTAAAGATTTTATGCGCCAGAATTAATATTTTGTCGCATTTGGCGCCATTGGCGAGCGACAGCGGGAACCCTGTTTATTGTTGCATTGTTAAATAATGAAAGATGGGGTGTATTGCATCCCAGAGCATGGCCTCTTTAAATAGTTTTTTTTGCAATACATGATTGTTTTTTCACAGAATATCTGTACCAAATGGAACATGATTTTAGGACATTTATTCATGATATGTTGTTCTGCATATTAACTTATTAAGCCTGCGACGGCCATTAATTATTGTATGTGAATGTTTTACTTCACTTACATGCTGTATTCTGTCATGTGGACTTATTGTCTAATATTGATTAGTTGCATCACCAAGCAAGGGTGTAAGATGTTTGTTATAACACCCACATTATTCTGTTTTCCAGATCATAATCTTATTACAATAAAAGGGTTAAACTCTCTGTAAGAGTGAGGCTAAATTAGAATATAAATTGTTCCTGTAACATAACAGAACTTTGCTGCCAGTCATCAGTGTTTTTTTTCCTTATATAACTGATACCGAAAAACGGCACCATTCCCAATAGAAAATAGACAGCAAATTTCCCAATTCATGACTGATAGATTCCCAAAATAACACTGAAAATTTCCTCAAAAATCTACTTTAAAGGTAACAAAAACAGTAATGCCATTGATATACGATAAAAACCAAGTATAACCACATGAGTGTATATTATGCATAATTTTCATGTCTCCCTGGATAAAAGAAATTCCAAATGAATATTTTGCATCTTATGTAAAATTCCCAATTTGTGTCAAATCAAATTTTTTCCCAATCTGTCCAGTACCGGAACCATTCCCAAAGCAGAGAAAAAAAACACTGGTCATGAACACTTACCTTTAAAATACAAACCTCAGTGTTTGTGAATTTCGGTTGTCACCTTTTCCTTGGAAAATGTCATTATTTCTTTGAATAAAGTGTATATATCTGTGTAGATATCATGAAGCAAACAGGAAGTACTGTCTCATATGATGGATAAAATTTCCATTATTTTATAGTACCCTTATATGGATTATACTTTTTGAAAGAAAAAAGATATCATCAGAGTACTTAGCACTTTTGTTTAGTACATGTATATAACATTATAGCTATTATATTTTAGATGAAATTAAATGCAAGGCTTTAAGACATGGCAATTACAAAAACAACTTTGTTTTGATTACAGTTGCATTGCATTGTGTTTTTTTTTGCATTGTATTATTTCAGAGACTTTGTTATAATGTATATGTAAAATACTGGTTTGAGTATGCTGTGATAATTAATGTGTTTTGTAGGAAACTAAACAGACTTCAACAAGGGCAATCTAGTGGTAAAGTTGAGAAAAAGAAAAAGAAGAAGAGAAAGAAAGAACATAAACACAAATCAGGGAAGAAAAGGAAGGAGGAGGACAGCTCAGGTTAGTTTGTAAATGATTATAATTATCCTGGTTGTGACCAAATTGTGCTGTGTGTTTAAATCTGAAGGCAATATAAAAATCATAAAAAAAATAACTTTTAAGATACTAGTATTGTTTAAAACAGGATAGGAAGATGCATTTCATTTCAATGATGAATGAATAATATTACAACTTGTAGTTTTAGATAATGGTGGGCTAAAGCTTTATCCTATATTGACTTATCACTTAGCCACATTAATGTAATACTTAAAAGTAAGTTTTATCTTGAGTATTCAAAGAATAGGGAGAACACTTATTTAAGAGCATTATAGGACTAAGGAGGTCACTTGCCAAAAGATGTGGATTCTGATAAAATTATGGCCCCGTTATAATATAGACAGGCCTACATTATCCATGCTCTTGTTTTACTATCAAGCACTGAGAATGGTCTGGTACTCTGTCCTACCATCAGCTTTTGTTAATCCTTAACCTGCGTAATGTCTTAAATGGACTTGTCCACCTTCCATATTCCATCCATTAGTAATTTAACAATATCAAGATCAAAACCTGGAAGTTGGTCAGCCAACAGGATCGAACCTAGTAAGACTGCACAGATTGGCAAGGTTGGTCTGACTCTATACTTGTGGCAAAGGCTAATCACTTTTGGTTACATAGAGGATATTTGTTTGTTTTGCATGTAAGATTGAAATATATTTCACTGAGTGAACACCAGATGCAATATTTTCACGAGTGGCATAGCCACAAGTGAAAATAGAATAGCTTGTGTTCACGAATGAAATATACCGTATAAGTACTATTTTCTGCGGGAACTTTATTTCTGCTATTTCTGCGGTTCATAACGACACCGCAGATTTAAAAATCGCAGAAAATTAAGCCTTTCTGTATGTTTATGTCGGAATATGTCAACTACCGGTATTGTATAAGTACATTAACATGTACCGTTAGAAAAAAATGTTACTTTGCTTGTTCTCTTTGTTTAAATAATTATTATGTTTGTATGATTTTCGCTCACCCTTAGCTAGTTGTGCAATAAACATACCCTTTTGTATTTGTACAATATCTTGTGTCTACGTGCGATTTTGCCATTGTTTATTATTCACACTTCATATATGTACACGTACAGTAATAAAATTTTGTCATTGCTCGTTTAGTAACATATATATACCGATAACCGGAAGTATTGTATATGTTAAATCAACAAATCTTGAAATGTTGTCTGATTGTGTTGGTTTATTTTGTAAAAATATATTAATTTAAACGCAGAAATAAAAAACATCAATGCGAGAATGATGACATCGCAGAAGTAAGATATGCAGAAATTTAAAACCCTTTATTTTAACAAAAATCACAGAATATTAAGCCTGCAGAAATAAGTACTTATACGGTATTTCAATCTCATATGTAAAACAAATAAATTTTCTTTTTATATCATGCTTTTTAAGTAATTTTAAGTATATTTGACTTATTTTGCAGCGTAACGTCTTGCATTCTCCTTTTTGATGTCATCACATCATGAGGTCACATCATCAATTTTGAAATAAAGTTCTGTTAAATTTCTCTAATTTTGTTACATTTTTAACATGATGTATGATAACATCAACATTCTTTTCCTAAAGAGCAAAATTTATGTATGACAACATTTTTTTTTTTGCCTGTTATTCCATTTACTTATGACATTCTTTCATCCGCATTTAGATTAGTCCAGCTACAGTGAAAATTATATTTTATAAATTTCACTAGTGGTTTATCAGAACATAATCATCTGATATATTACAGTAAAACACTGGAAAGCATGAAATAAATCAGGTATATTTTTAATGCTCCATACATTATGTTATTTTGCTACTAAATTAACTTTCATAATTGGATAACTTTAATGAATGTGTTATCTTATAGAAGACTCAGAAGATGGACACAGGAAGAAATCAAAGAAAATAACAAAACAGTCCTCAGGTTCAAGTGATTCAGATACAGGTAATTAGTTAATTTATCATTAAGTATTGTGTAAATATTAGACAAACTACTTACTAGAGAAATATCATTTGTAACATGCTGGAAAATAGAAATATTTCAGTTTAACATATTTTTTAATAGAAATGTACTGGTTGGGGAACACCAAACCTGGATTTTCTTAAATGTTAATACTTTCTTTTGTGTTTTACAAGAACATTGATGTTGAAAATTCTGATGTAAAGAGTGCACTGACCTCTTGCACTGGCTATAATCATTTGCAGAGTAAACAAAAGAACACTCAAAATTTCAACATATGCTGCATGTGCTGTTAGAATATTGTGTTTTTGGCAATATTGATACCCCCATGTACAGACTTCAAACACAAGTGTCAGCATAAACGGAAATAAAAAAACTAGCTCTTTAGATGTTGTGAAAAGAACCTATCTGTACTGTGAATATAGCTTTTATATTGATTGTGAAATCTGTATGGAAAAACATTCAAAAATGTCTGGTTAATGGTCCCTGACCAGTACAGTATTATCTAACAGGAGAATAACCAATTTTAGTTAAATTGTTTCAAACTAAACTTACACTTGGAAAACAAAAATGTTTATACCTCTTTAGCTGAGTTATTTCTTTGAGTTTACGGAACCGAAATTACAGACATATTAAGGGTCATATACAGCTTGAAAATTCAGTTTAGTTATGCATTTTCTTCTAATGATGCACAATGTGTACTCCATTTATAAGCAGACATGACGTTTGCAATGTGACCTAAATTATGTTGATGGCACTTCAAAACTACTTAATCCAAGGATTATTATGATTGTTTTAATCCTCTTAGCTGAATAAAGGAAGACAAGAAATATGTTGAACTGTTGATTTTGTTTTATCTTAAAGGGATCAAGATATAGTGCATATTAATTTTATTTGTAACACTGCTTTTCATTGGATAATCATGACTTTTTATAAACCATATACATTGCTGCTGTCCATCTATGAAGGAATTTTTTTTCTCAAAGGAGGTTTGCTTTATAACCAATTCATTATAAAGATGTGATTTGGGTTATACATGCAAAGAACCATTTATATAGGATTATATAACCTGTCAACAAAACCTTTATAACTAGTTATAGCAATACAACCAAACAGTATTGTCTTGCAGATATTAAATTAATCTACCAGTAATTTTATCCATTTTCCATTTCTTGTATTAAGTTTTCTGTCCTTCAGCAAAATAAAATTTGAATGTTTGAAGTCAGACATAAAATGAAGCCATATCTTTTGTTCTTGAAGATATATATTGTGGTCTGAATTGCAATATACGCTCGTAGTACTAGCATACCGCGGTAAATCATGGTACAGTTGTAAAATATCATGACAATCCTATTTTTATTCTTCACCAATTGAGTTGAACTCATAAAGGTATTTGGTTAGATCTGTACTTCTTATGTGGAAGAAAATTAAATTATTTAGCCATCTTAATGTAATTTCAGCAAATTTAATGAACATTATGTATTATGTCATTTTAGATGATGAAAGAACCAGAAAGAAAAAGCACAGCAATAATGGAAATCATACATCCAATATGAGAGATTTACCTTCACCAGAACACCTGCATAGAAATAGTGGTAGACAAAAGCAACAAGCTCACAGTAGAGAAAGAGACTATTATATGGAAAAGCAGCAAAGTAGAGATCATTTTAATGGCAGACAGAGAGACAGAAGGGGGGAAAGTCCTGATAGAAATAGACATAGAAGGGGGGAAAGCCCTGATAGAAATAGACATAGAAGGGGGGAAAGTCCTGATAGAAATAGGTATAGAAGAGGGGAAAGTCCAGAAAGTAACAGACATATAAAAAGAGAAAGGTCAGAATATGATAGTAGAAATAGAAAAATTAAAAGAGAAAAAGCAGAGTTTGATGGAAGAAGGCAAAATGGATCTAGAGAAAGAAGTAGATCTAGGGAAAGAAGAAACAGAGATGGTAGAAAGAAAGATGAAGATAAGCCTAGATATAGAGACGGATCAGATTCATCAGATGGAAGAAGAATAAATCATTATGATAGAGAAAACCAAAAAGTAGTTAAATCTAGGTCAAGGAGAAATGAGAGTTCCTCTCAATCTTCTGAAAGTGACAGTTCTGTTGAAAGAAAGTCTAAACGCCATAATAAAAGGTCGGAATCACCTAAACAGAGGGTAGTAAAGAAAGAAAATAATCAGCGTAATGACAAAGAATTTGAGAGGAACAGGTCACATGATAAATCTAAAAAATATGAAAAGGACAGACGTCAACACACCTCAGAAAGGAGAAGAAATCGTAGCAGTCCTGAATCTGGAAACTACAGTTCAGATTGATTTTTACAGTTAAAGGAATAAAAAAAATGTTTAGAATATTAATAAAGCAAATTATTTGTAAATAGTTTTCTAAATAAAATTTGTTTGACACTGATGTATTGTCATTAAAGTCATTATTTAATTTCATGTATTCTTTATTATCATCCACATAACTTTTAAGAAGTCAATTCAGTACATCTTCTGTTGTGTTATATCTGAAAATTACTCGAACCAGTTCACTTAGAAGCATAGGTGCTAGGTCTACAGTTACAGAAATCACAATGTCTGTGCAAGCTGGGGCTCATTATTTAGGTGATTATTGAATTGATGACAATACTTGGAAATTCTTTCTTATAGCTAATATTAAACATAATAGGTATTTACTGCTACAGATTCCAAGAATCAGTTTGTTTACTGGTCAAAAAATTTAACACCCATTTAGTAGAAATTATAGGCCAGGACAGTTGATTTGTAGGTATAATGAACCCTTTACTCCTCAATAATCATACATTTTGATATTCTTACTTAAAGCAGCATGACTCCAGTTTTAAGTTTACAAGTAAAATCCTAGCACAATGCTCGTTTGGTCCACAGAAACTACCTGTAAGACAGTTTGTCTAAATATGAAGAAAGCGATTTTACAATATTCTAAATCATATTGATATTTGGTGAAAAAGCTGGTTAAGTTTTATCACATTTTACATATTAATTTTAAGGTTAACCAGGATTGTGACTGTTAAAACATTTCTTAAAATATATGATTAAGGCAAGCTGTCAGGGTGTCTATTTTATTTGTGGGGTTATATCACTGACTGGTTCATATAAAGTATTTGACAAAGAGGTACAACTATTAAAGTAATTTAGAAGCAGCACACGCTAAGTAATGGCAACCAGTAAATAATAAAACTCATTTACCAAGATTGACGTATATTTTTCAATATTTCAGGCAGTGAAAGACTTAATTTTCATAACTGATAACCATTAAATTTTTTAGAAGAATGTTTATGGGAAAAAATGCATACAAGCTAAGGTTCTGATATAGATTTGTCCACATTTCTGATGTTAGTTTGGTATATATTATGTTGATTTCGAGAAAACTTATCTGTTACATGATACATGAAAATAGTTAAAAGGGGGAGACAATGTTGTAGAGGCATAGTTTGATGGTGTCTGTTATCTGATTGCAGTGATAAATGCAAACAACTGTTATGTTTAATGGATGGTAACAAGATTCAAACTATTCTACTAAGTATTATAACCATTTAATACATGTTGTTAAGACCAGAGCTCAAGTGAGAATGACCCAGGTATCAGAGAGGCATGATCATATATATAACATAGCATTAATGAATATCAAGTAAAGGGAAGTAATCCCATTATACTATACAACTAAACATGTAAAGAGTTATCTAATCTTGATATC
Source organism: Ruditapes philippinarum (assembly GCF_026571515.1). NCBI lineage: Eukaryota > Metazoa > Mollusca > Bivalvia > Venerida > Veneridae > Ruditapes > Ruditapes philippinarum. Next base: position 23,875 of record NW_026859688.1, read on the forward strand.
ATAACATCACCCTTTGTTTGAAATTGAGAAGCTCTAAATATTTGTCCGCTATAAATGTCAATTTATTCTGAGAAAGCATTAAGCAATAAAAATAATGTCCATGTCAAGACTGACATCAATTAATGAATTTGAGATAAACACATTTAATTATTATGATAAATTTGTCCTAGAAAATGCTTTCATACTGTCAATATAAACTTTGTACTTTTTCTTTTCAAAGCACAATAAACACTACTGCAATTTATGCCTATTTGTTTAATGTGTATATATACACTTATTTTACACAGACTGAATTATCTTTGGTTTAACCTGCCTCCCAGAACGAGTTACATAAGCTTTTGGATAAATGTTTGGCAGTTTGAGAGTATTTGTTGATGCTGGCGACTTTGAGTGATTAAAGGTCAGATTATCACTCTTGACACTGACATGCTGTGAGGTTAACTGGTGTGAAAGTTTATCATGGGAATCTGCTGTGTCTTGATTACTACAAATGGCCTGTGTAATTTGATCGTTATCAGTGTTTTAATGGAGGGTCATTATCTTGGCAGGTATAATCCTTCATTAGATGTTGCCTGTTTCTGATATATTGGCCACCATCAGGTGTTTTCTACAGAAAAAGGAGCGATTGTCTAATTTCTCTTGAATGACAGCGGGATTCCAAGATTTTCCCTGCTGAATTCTAACATTTTCTCCTACGTTAAATGGTTTAAGGGGCCTTGAATGTTTATCATAACTTTTCTTTTGAATGCATTTTTGTTTTTCAAGAAGTGACCTTATTCTCTTAAAATCTGTTGTTTTGGGTGTTAAATTCTTTTCAGACATAGGTATAAATGTCCTTATTTTTCTTGATTTCTTGGATCAAAATAAGATAACACTGGGCCTGGACACTCAGTAAGTATGTCTTTGACTTTCTGAAATGCTCGAACTTGAGGAGCATCCCAATGAAAAATGACATCTTTCTTTAATATTTCTGAGAGTGGATGAATGATCTCGGACAAGTTTGGGGCATATCTAGATAGATAAGTTATCATGCCAAGTATTGTCTTAAGCTCAGACTTGTCTTTAGGCGCTTCCATCTCTTGGATAGTCCTACATGTTTCGGGGTCTGATTTAAATCCATCAGCTGAGAGGATGTGACCAAAATACGTAACCTCCGAGACGCAAACAACAAGTTTGTCTTCGTTTAACCTAATGCTCTTTAGGCGGCACCTATCAAGTAAGTTTCTTAAGTTTATGTCATGCTCTTCTCGAGTTGAACCATAAACAAGAATGTCATCTACAATGACACTACAACCAAGTAAGCCTTCTAAGCACTCCATCTTTTGCTGGAAAAGATCTTGGCTGCATTTCAGTCCAATCGGACATCTTAGATACCTATAACGACCTTGAGGGGTGTTGAATGTGGTTAGATATGATGATTCATCATCTAAAACAACAGACCAGTAACCTGATTTGCAGTCAAGTTTTGTGAAATATTTTGCAGATTTTAACTGCGGCAAAATATCATCTAAGGTTTTTGTAGGATAATGTGGCCTATGGATTGCCTTATTAAGGTCTTTAGGGTCAATTACAATTCTAACTTTATCAGAATGTGGCTTATTGACTACGACCATACTATTCACCCAAGTTGTTGGTGTGGTGACCTAGGCTATGATTCCAGCCTTTTCCATAGCATCAAGTTCCTTTTTAACCTTGCTCTGAAGAGCTACAGGAACACGTCGGGGAGGATGAATTACTGGAGAGTACTTGGGATCTACTTTGATCGAACAAGCACCAGGTAATTTTCCAAAGCCATGAAAAACTTCAGGAAAGTCACGCAAGACATAATTTTTACTCATTTGCTCATTCTGGTCTACGGACATTACAATCTGAATTAAATTGAAGTCAAGGCATGATTGTAAACCTAGGATTGAGGGTTTGTTTGTTCTCACGACATAAAATTCTACAAGTTTTGTGCATTTCTTCTTGTAGCTGCATGAGAGATCTACTACACCTAGAACCTTAATTTCAGTGCCTGAGTAAGCAGTGAGTTTGACAGTTGGCTTCTTTAAGGGGGTATTGACCTTGAGGGATTTGAAATCTGCCTCAGAAAGGATGTTACAGCATGCGCCTGTGTCAAGTTTAAACTGTTTAAAATGACCTTTAGAGCCCACCTTTAAATCAACAAATACCTGTCCCTTTGAATGTGAATCAACTGCACCAATACAAAATTCACTGTCACTGTTATTGTTTCCAGTCTCTATTTATTGCACTTTTTTGTTTGATCTACACACGACTTCATAATGGTTCCATTTATGGCAGTTCTTGCATTGTTTTCCTCTAGCCGGACATCGATCTTTGCTGTGATGTGACTGTCCACAATGTCCACATTTTGTTATCTGCTGTTTTTGTCTTGAATGGTGATTGTGTTTATTTCCTGTCTCATCTTGGCGTATTGACATCGAATGTCGTTTGTGATCAATGTCATCAATGCTTTTGGAATTAGTCATATCACGTAATTGTGACTGTGCATATTTATGTGACTGTGATATCCTGACTGCTTTTTCAAGAGTCAATGCTTCGCCTTCCGTGATTAGTTTTTCCGACGTAATTCCAATAACTATTTGATCTCGTATGACATCATCTCTGTACCCTGCATGAAAAGCGCAATCATTTGCCAATGTGTTTAGACGCGTGATGAATTGTTCTATCGTACTGTTTCCCTGTTTTTCATTGTCGAATTTGTATCTGCTAAATACAGGATTTGATTTTGGTTGTAGATGTTTTTGAATTGCATCCGAAATTGCCTTTATTGATTTTCTTTGGAGCTCAGTTAATGTAAGAGTATTATATATCTGGCGGCCTCTGTCACCAATCCAAAGTAATAAGTAAGTAACTTATACTTCTTCTTCTTTTAACACGCCACTAAATATAAGTTTTGCATGCTGCCTGAACTTTTTGAACTCCTCCATAGGGTTCTGACTGTCCCAGTTCATTGTTGGTATGGGTACACCATTTAAATCCATTTTTAAGGTGTAGAATTAATTTATTCCTCTGAAGAAAGTTAAATGTTTGTGACGCGCACAATTTAATTTCTTTCAAGAATGCTTGTTAAATCCAATTCCAAATAAATTTTTAATTAGATTCCTTTTATCACAATATTGTTCCTTTAGTTTACTTCTGACACCATGTTATGTTGTATGGATGATAACAAGATTCAAACTATTCTACTATTTATTATAACCATTTAATACATGTTGTTAAGACCAGAGCTCAAGGGAGAATGACCTAGGTATCAGAGAGGCATGATCATATATTTAACATAGCATTAATGAATATCAAATAAAGGGAAGTAATCCCATTAACGTAAAGAGTTATCTAATCTTGATATCATAACAACAACCAAACACGTTCTTTATCACAGGAGCTTTAAATTCTACCAATAATTGTCCTCAAGTCCGATTAAAAAAAAATCCGTATCTATATATTTTTTTATCGATATGGTTTTTTTAATCGGACTTTAGGGCGATTATTAATAGAATTTCAAGCTCCTGTGTTTACAGCATAATTCAATACATAAAAATATGGTAAAATAAAATTTAAATCTATATACATGCCATCTAAAATAACAACAATACTTTTAAACTAGTACATGTACGTGATTGATAGATGATAGGAGCACTTTGTAGTACTTTGGAATTACAAATAATTTAGTGGTGTTCAATCTATAAGAAAACTTTGCTGCGGTACGTTACGATACCGAAATCAACTTGATTATTCCCTGATTTGTCACGAACCGAAATATATGTTACAATACCGAAATCGACTTGTAAAATCATAATTAAGCGTTCTATTATATTTTTTCCATTATAATCTAATAGGTTTAGTTTGACTTTCATGCAAAAAATCAGTTCGAAATAATTATTTATAATGATATTAGAAACAAATAACTAAATATCAAGAATACTTCCCTGATTTGTTACGAACCGAAATATATGTTACCATACCGAAATCGGCTTGTAAAAGTTAAAATAAACATTTTAATAGATCTTGTTTAATTAATTGATATAAAGTCATTCAAACTGAATCATAAACAAAGGAAAATAATATTTAATTATAAAAATGATCATGTTATAGACGGATATGTATATTATATCATGATTACTTCCCTTGTTATTAATGTGTTGCATTACCGAGATCAAATCAGATTTCATTTCAAAGATGAGAACAACCCCTAAATAATTTGCATGAATTTCAGAAATAGTTGATTGGAAATTAACACAGTATTTAATTTAAATCCAATGATTATGATTTGATTAAAATAAAAAGACGTAGCGGTAGCCATTCATCATAACACCTTTACTAATAAGGAGCAAGCATACACGTGCTCGGACAATGGAGGTGTTAGTTGACATAACATACTCGTTCACCGCAATCCTTTAATATACATCGGCGCATGGAAACTTTAAAGTATCCAAACAACATAATTAGACATAATTATTTTACATGAAATTAAAGCTGCTTGTCTCCATTAAGACAAAAAGTACATTACAGTTTAATATAAAATGACGTATAGCGACCATCCCTATATAATATATATCAAAAGACTTTTTTTTATAGTTTTATAGTATAAATATTTCAGATCTAGTAAGCTGGTAAAAATATAATTTTATATTAAATAAATTGTCAAAAGATCTGTTTTAACTAACATATAGGGGTGGTCGCTATACGTTTCCGTAGAAAACATTTCGGTATATGAGACAAGGTGCTTTGATATTATTATTACCAAATTGCATATCAGTTGTTCCAAAAATGTATGCAATTTTTGATGTCCCGGATACTTAACTACATATTCTACTTATTGAAAAAGTGTTAAGTCATGATTTTATGTTGATCGATTTAAAATCATTTTAAATTTCATATCTGTAAACAGCATAAATTTATGGAATGACTGGTATATATTTATATGATGGAAAAAATGGAACACTTTATACTGACAAATTTCAATTATGAAATGTTGTAACTTGTACGATTTGACATGTTGTGTATTACTGTATTAAGTAAGGTGTGAAGTAATTAAGACAGGAGGTACAGTTGGCATACAATGTATGTTAAAGATAAAAGATTATAATGAACCATCTGTTTATGTCGTAATAAACATTTAAATAAATGACTAAAATTTAAAAATATTATGATAAAGAGTCCCCATATTGCCATAACATATGTTAGCGATTTGATAATATATAGTTAAACTGTTCAATAAAAGAAAGACACCAACTTTCCAATTTCCAATTTTACTGCCTGATACATTATACAATTTTTATGGAACATTTTTAGAGCAGTCGAATAATATATCCGTATTCAAATTTATAATAGAAAATCATAAACTTCCGGTTGAAGTTGGATATTTTTTCTTCATAAAACATAAACATGTACAAAATTTATAAATATCTTTTACTCATATTACAGAGTATTTTATTTTTCCATCATAGTCCGATCATAGCTTTTTAAAAATACGATTTGATTAGAAAATTGTTATGCACGACAATCACGTGCAGATATATAACATGCTAATATGGCGGTATCAGACTTTTTATTATCATTATATACATTGCATTCTAATATGAAATGGTATTCGTCTTCTAAGACATTACATGAAAAACATTTTCTATCCTTTAAAGGTGTACTATTTGGTTTAGTTCATCTACCTGATTCTATGTGCAATCTATGAGATGATACTCTTAACCTAGTGAGATCTTTACAAAACCGTTCAACATTATCTACTAATTATATACATAATTTAAACTTCACAGCTGATTTCGGTAATGCTAAACACATAACGGGTTGTTTAGAACAAATGGAAGTAACTCAATAATTACATTTTTGTTAATAACATCATTAAAATACAATATTTTCACTAGATTTTTTAACTGAAAGTCTATTTCATTATTTTTCATCAAATAATGAAGAAATAATAGCAATATTTTAACTAGTTTGGTTTTTACGAGTTGATTTCGGTAATGAAAAGTTGATTTCGGTAACTTTACCGAAATCAAGTTGATTTCGGTATCGTAACGTACCCACTTTGCTGTGGTTTCTTATGTTTCTGGTCGTTAAATTTCTTTGGATATAATTTAATAAAAACAACAACAACAACACAAAAACACGTTGTGCTACATAATTTTGTAAGTATTTATACTATGGTGTGCTTTCAAAGACTACCAGTTTTACAGTTACACATTATATTACGAGAAAACACGGTAAACTGACAAAATATGGGGGAGTTGACCCGTGACACAACGTTTAAAGATCCGTACAAATATCAGAAAGAAAGGCAGGTCAGGTGCTAGCATAGTCCTAATTATAAGACCTATACGTACGTAACCTATTTCATATTTATCATTCATTAATCTGATATTTTACATTTTTCATTTTCCATGTTACGTTAGGTCTTAACAGATCTTTACAAAATCGTGTAGCAAAAAAATGACATTAGATTTAGACATCGATTTAGATCTAATGAATTTAAACAATTAAAACAGCGTGTATTTACATTAATTTTGACTTATTCATGAACAAAACTAAAAAATGAATACCTTTTAACAAAATAATTGAACTGTCACGTCGAAAAGTCATTATTAAATCCTCTCATTTAAATTTAATTCCTTGTACAGCCGATATACAAATGGCCGCCATACAGTGCGCGAAATCTGATTAGCTAATTCAAATGCAAGCGTTTAAATGAGTCAGAACAATCTAACAGAATATTTTTTCAACGAAATAATTGCCCATGCACTGCCAGTGTGTTCGAATATATTTTTCTGTTAAAAAAATTGGAATCAATCTGTAAAACTCTTTACTTATCCAGTATGGCCGATGAGCGAAATAGACTGCTATTTATATTTTATTTTTAATTGATAAGTGCATTGTTTGAAAGTTTTTGTTAATGATAGACCATGCAATTGAAAGAACAGAAGTTAAGCTTTTGAATAAAGCTTGAAAGGCAAGTCAACAGACATTTTTAAATTTTTTCAAAATGCTACGCGTTTATGAGCAATAACTATTAGACGTCAGGCTTGACCAACATAAAACTATAACAAGCCTGTAACGTCTAATCTATTGGACTAGTGCTAGCATTACGTAGCTTTTAAAAGGTGGTGGTGTTGGTAGTTTTCACTCCGGATCACGGCAGTCAGCCACATTGAATTTACCAGAGAACAGTTCATCCACCGCATCGTGCCTAGGCAGGATGTCAAACAGTACTGATTGCTTCTGTACATGCCAAAGGGGCCATATATAGTGTAATACACCAATAAACACTTTCCCCAACTAGCAGACGACAGGCTATTCTTATCAGTAGGTTTTCGAGTAATGATAACCGGTTGCGTATCTCACTGTATAAATCGTATGTAAAATGGTCTGACATATGGTAGGTTTAACAGTTAATTTAAATACTTTTTATATACAAATAGTAAAAACTAAAAGAAAGTTTGTTATTTTTCTCACTGATATTTGAAAACAGAGTTTTAAGTTAGCCAAAAAAAATGGAAAAAAAAATGACTTCTCTTTAAGGCAAAATATAGAGGTATATTCACTTACATAAATAAATAAATAAAATTTAGCTTGTATTGATATTTGGAAGTGTGTATCTATATTGTATTCAATGATGAATATCAATGATATATCAATATTGCTATATTCAATGACAGCCCAGAGCCCTTAGGATGGACATACAAAAAACTCATTTATACAAACATTACAGTTTCCGACAGGTAGAAAATTCAGCACTTGGCTGCCGATATTGCCAAAATGTTTGGCCATGTGATTACGAGATTGACGTTTACAGGTTAATTTGCGCTGACAGTTAAGAAAACAGAACCCATGTGCGCCAAACCTTTTTATGAATAACTTTTTTTAAAGATATTAAAGATGTTAAAGTACTGAAAAATTTAAGAAAATAAATAAAAACATTATCTTGAATTATAAGTATTGAAATCATGTCAACAAAGATGTTCTAAATATAGTACAGGAGTCTAATCTGTTATCAGGTTTTGCGTAGCTCCTAAACGTCATGGCCGACTGAATATACTCACAGAGGTATCAGCATCACACTTTATGTTTTACTAGCAAGTTGGTATTTCAAAAACCACTTTAGGGAATGGGTTGAAACTTCACACACTTATTTGAGAGCATTTTAGAAGGTTATTTTTTCAAGGCACATATCTCTAACATTGACTGACAGAGATATGGCCTTTTTTAAATTTAGAAAATTCTACATTATCCTAGCTCATGTTTTACTTTCAAGCACTGAGAATTGTAGAGTACACTGTACTACTGATTGCTCTTGTTTTCTGTTTCAGGTAGTGCTCATATGGGTTTATATCACATCTGGAAATGATAGAATTTAGAGATCTATAAAAAAAATTATATATATTATAACAAGTAATTTTTTTTGCAGAGATAAAAGCTTTGAATTATATAATGGATAAAGAACTTTTAGAAAAAGAACTTGCCCCTTTTCTTAGTCCAAATACTAAAGAGGAGCTAAAGACAATAGCTGTAGAGAACGTGGTTGGTTTAACTGGAACAGATGAGGGGCGTGAATTTTTGAAGGGTAGCGAGAGACTTCTTGAAGGACTTGTGTCATTGACAGAGGACAAAAGAACAGACATTCGGGAAAGTGTGTTTAAGGCATTGATTAATCTAGCTAGTGAGGAATCCACATGCTTGAAGATTCTGAATTTAGAAAAGTATGAAAATAAGGTTATTGAGTGGATAAAAAGTGCTTTAAACCCTTCTTGTAAATATGCGGATAATATTTGTAAGTTGTTATCAAATTTGACACGGCCAGAGAAATGTGCAAATTTTGTATCAAAACAGGTTCTAGAGAATGAAGACATCGGTATTGAAAAGATTGTGCGAGTTTTGTGTAATATAGTTCATAATGACAACGCAGATTTGCACTATTTGGGTGCTGTCTTGTCAAATTTATCCCAGGTAAGGGAGGTAAGAAGTAAAATAATGGATAAAGAGCAATGTATTATACAGAGGTTACTGCCCTTTACAGAATTCAAACAGTCTTCTATTAGAAGAGGAGGTGTAATTGGAACTTTAAAAAATTGCTGCTTTGATACAGGTAAATGTTTATTTAATGTGTCTATGTCTTGAGATTTTTTGCTAATTCTGACTATTAACATTTACATGTCTTTTTTCCTATCCTTCAAAAAATATGTCAAAGTACTAGGGCTGTGGCGAGTATCCGAGTACTCGGATAATCACAATTCAAAAAGAAAAATCGAGTATGAATATTCGTCAGTCCAGAGATCGTGGATTGCGATCTTATTTGTTTATATACATTCACTGTTTTTCACACACTACAAGTAAAAAAAAAAAACAATCTGATTATGAATTAGATGAGCGAAAATATTTCAAGAAAATCAAACTTGAGAAAAATAATTAAGTGCTAAGATTTTAAGAAAAGTTTTCGATAGATAATTTTCATGTTATCTATGATAAATAACTGATTTTGCAGTATTTATCACCATATTTCTACTGACCTAGTAGATTGTAAGTGCTGTTTGCAATGTGTTTATAGCTTTCTTTGTTCACTTATTAAAATTGTTTTTAAAATTTTCATGAAAATTAGCATGAATCTGGAGGCATTTTGCTTTTAACTGAATGTCAATGAAATGTTATGTCACTAATGGGTAATTGCATTGTTAAACCTTTTAATGTAGTGTTTCTAAATTAATTGTTTCTTTGTAATATCTTTGAAAAGTGCTCCTTCATTTAAGATTAACCATCAGGTATCAAACTTTAAATTTAAATTTTATTCGTCTAAAAAGCTGATTTAGATTTAACATGATTATTTTTTACAGAGTGCCATGAATGGTTGCTAGGTGACCAAGTAGATATATTGCCACGGTTGTTGTTGCCCCTGGCTGGACCAGAGGAATTTGATGATGATGATATGGACCGGTTACCAGACGAGCTCCAGTATCTACCCTCGGATAAAACAAGGGAACCAGAAGCTCATATCCGGAAAATGTTGTCAGAGGCCATTTTACAAGTAATTTCATAATTTTGTTCAAAATGATATTTCTCTTACAATAAGAGTTTCACATGCTGCTTTGACAGATTTTTAACAAAAATGGATGTATATGATTTTCTTATGCTCCAAATTTCTTCAGTAAACCATATATCAGTAAATAAGCAAGAGAGCTACATTGGGTTTGTTCATCTACCAATATTTTGTACTATACTATACTCTGTTATGATAATACAACAGAAATATAAAGCATTCATTTGCTAACAGCAGTGAGCTGTGTAATTTTGACAATTTTATTATTTTATAATAGTAATGATTTCTTCTATGGATGTTGGATTATGATGACTAATGATAACTGTTTAAAGCGAGGACAACCTGAACATCTGTCCAAATTGGCCAGACCTAAACTGCCGACTATTGAAATTGGAATTCTTAACCTTTAATCTGCTGAATTACTTAAATGGGCTTGTCCAGCATTTTTTTTAAATTGTTCGTTATCAAATATGCGGATATCAAGATGAAAATTGAAGATGGGCAGCAGATAGTATAGAGCCTGGTAAGACAGCAATCATTTTCAGTTATAACAGGTTAGGGGAGAAGTAATGGGTAGAATAAGGATCAAAAATACATTGTAGGATAAATCTATTACCTAAATCGCCCAGTTTGGATTGCCCTGTTTCATGAATGAAGCAAAGTAAATGCTTATGAAAATATTTGATAATTACTGAACGGTACATGTTAACATATATCTCAAACCATGTCTTTGTAAATAATTACAGCTGTGTGCTACAAAAAGTGGGAAGAAGTTTGTGAAGGACAAAAACACATATGTGATTATGAGGGAGTACTATGCCTGGGAGAGGAAAATAGATCCATTAAATGAAATAGCTGCAATGAATTTGATTGACATATTAATAGGTAAATTACAATGTATAATCTATATTTGTTATCAGCCTAGTTTGTACTGCTGCAGCAGTGAGTTGAAATGCTGGCAAGGATGTCAAAAATATAAGTAAGGAAGTTCATCAACTAACTTCTTAAAGGGAAGGGATAGTGGTTCTACTTTGGCTATAATGATATGATAAGAATATATGTGTGTATGGATAGTCATTGTATGTAAAATATTCTCAGTCGTGAGACTGGGTTTACCTCACCTAGTTTTCTAGCTTGTATGTCAAGATCACATGCAGAGATCTTAGATGAAATAAGTAATTGAATACATTTTGATTATTTAGTCATAATAAACTGCGGGATTTTAATGAACATGTTAGATATTATGAGACTGGGCATCTGTGACTGGCATATTTTGTCAATTTGCACTCTTGTTTTGTATAAAGTTTATTATATATAAATATTATGTGAAATAGCTTGAATGAAGAACCTTTTTAAAAAAAATGTTAAAAAAGAATGACCCATCAAGACCAATTAAAACAAAGAAAATTTATGTCACAGGGTGAGAAAATGTGCAGCCTGACCAGGACTCAAACCCGAGTTCCTTGGAATACCCTGTCGCAGTTCTACCGATCGGGCCTCTGATAACCATCTCACCTAAATAGTGAACAATGACATATACAGTCAACTTGCCCATGCGACCACGTGTATTAAGCGACTTTTGTCTTAAACGACCACTTTAAATTCCCCCCGATCATTTTCTCTCTATATCTTTAATGTATTAAGCGACTTTTGCTCAACGCGACCAGCGACCGCTAATTAGTCACCTAATTGACATCAATCTTTTCATTAAACGACCACTTTTACCTGTTAAGTAATTGTGTTTTTAGAGAACGCCACCTCGTTATGTCACAAGTGTCAGCAATCAAAACACAACAATAAACGTGTGAAAAACTCTATTTCCCATACCGTTTTAGCGTATGCAAATGAAGTTAAGTATACGCGTGACGTGTATTATCCAATAATATCGGATAAACAATGCAACGCTCCGCCCATACTGAGATGGTGTATACGCTTCGCTTGTTGACATTTAGACTGCATTGAATTGACCTTGAACTTGATCAGCCATTAAATTAATCATAACAAATAGATGTAGTTTGTTTATTTCAAATGAAAAAATGCACAGCAGAAAACATCTTCCATAATAGGGTTTTAGTGTTGGAGACAAGGAAAAACAACGGAGAAGTTAAAAAATTCTGGAAAAAATGTCAAACATGTACGTAATGGATCAAAACTGTTTTGTCAATAAATATCAGAACGTTATTTTTACATTTGCATCCGTTTAGATTATCGGAGCGTACTTATTATTCAACATTTATATAAAAATGAATTTGAAAAACAATCCCATCGAATAAAAAAGATGTCATTTATAAATTTTATCTTTTATGTCATGCTGACTGTTTTAAGAGACCGTTTCATGAAGCGACCGTTTTTGGTGTTTCCCTTGCACGGTCGCTTAATACACGTTTGACTGTATATAAATGGTAGACTAAGTCTGTAAATTAAACGCAATAAAAAGTGCAACGTGTCCCATAACACTTGCTTAAGCAAAATTCATTCTTCAATAACAAAAAGTTTCTGAGTCAGTAAATTGATAGTAACTATCTTCAGGTGTATATATTAAAATCTATTACAATCATGATAAAATATGTCATCTTAGGCACTTCCTGTACTTTAAGTGTAGATATTTAGTCACCTTATTCTCGGTACACTTGTTCAAATTTACTTTTAGTTTGATCATATTCAATTGCTTTATTTTTGTCTATACAAAACAGATACAATTTCACATGCAAGCATAAGACCCAAAAAAAAATGGAATAAATTTACAATATTTACATGGATAATGTACTTGTTCATAAAAAGCAAAAGGCCCGGGTCAGAACACAAGTTTTAACAACATTAGAGAACTGGCCCAAGACTGTATTGTATGTTTCAATAATTTTTCAAGTAGTTTCATGGATAAGATATGTAAAATAAATGATATTGTATACACCAATAGGTGATGAGCCAACGGGAGACTTTGGAGAGAATCTTAAGGAAGTAGATATACCAGAGGATATCAAAGAGGACTTTATAAAACAAGACGAGAAAGATATAGAACTTGCAGAAAAAGAAAGATTAGAACAATTAGCTGAGAATCCGGCAACGTGAAATTCCTTATTGTTTCAAGAATTTGGACAATCTAACTATCTTTTATTTATATTTTTAACTCTATATTATCAGCACAACTCTATTACCAACATACTCTCAGTATTTTGTCATATGCGATCATGCATACGGTGAGGTAAAAAATCTTTGACCACATTCATTAAAAATGTAATGATCATTTGAATTTGTACTGCTTCACACAAAATATTGATTATTAAATTCATCATTGAAATTCAGTGCAGACATATAGGAAAAAGTAAAACATGCCAATAATATGGAGTCCCTTGCTACATTCAGCAATTCCTTCATCTTATTTTGTATATTTAATATCATTGCAAGGAATATAGATAATTAGTTTGTCCTTAACTTACATGTGGCTATTTCGTCATTTCTAGTAAAATATATAATTTTACCGAATTTAAAGAATCAGTGACCAACTAGCTAAAGTCATTGATTGATTTGAGTAACTTGCCCCTCTCAGGTTTGAGTCCTCTTGCAATGTGAGTAAGCTCCAGTATAAGAAGAAAAAGGGGAGTAGTTTTAACCAGGTGCTGGCTTTTGTTGGAAAATTCTATTCAGGGAGACATTTATGCAGTAACATAACAATCTTTATTTCTCTCAATACATGTAAGCATTCATATATGAGGAATTTACAATATATATTTACGCAACTTGAGAAATTCAGACTTGTTTTTAGTACACATGATATTTTCTAGTTTACAAAAGTTTGGTTGTTGATGATCGACGTTTTTCAAAAAGCGTTTTCTTTCTTCAATAAATTGACAACATTCAAATAAATAATGAAATTTGTTGCCAATTTTGTTTTGACAATTAGCACTAAATCTATTGTTAATTGGAGTACTAGACCAATTACCAGTTTCTATTGGAAATCAATAATTTCTTCTCAATTTTATAAAAACGTGCAATAGTGAACTATCTAAATTTGCCAAGTACAATTTGAATCCAAATGTCGATCCATTTGAATACTCTATAAAAGAAACTGTTACTTGAAAGTTGAATATCAGTTTAATAATACCACTTGTTTAAGAAAAGCTCTTTGAACTTTTGTTTAACAGAATGGTTGATCCACTCAAAGTTTGCAAATGTGTTGTCAAATCACACTTTTGATAGAAATAGTTTCCAAATATCTCAGAATTGTTCATAAATATTTAATGCTTTATGTAGATCATTTTTTGGTCCTATATTATAACTGTATCATCCGCGTAGAGTTTAAAAGATTTGTAAGGTCAATTATGTTACTTTCATTTTCCATTGTAATTCCTTTTATTAAAAATATGATTCTAAATCTTTTAAAACTAGTCAAAATAACAATGTTGATAGATGTCTCATTGGCTTACACCTATGTTACACGGGAAAAAATGGAGACACAAGAATTTCATTTAATTGATATAATGTTATTGTACAAATATTTAACGACCTGTAAACATTTTCCATTAATATTTGAATGTATCAGTTTTTAGCTCACCTGAGCATACGCTCGGGGTTAGCTATTAGGATCACTCTTCGTCCGTAGTCCGTCGTATGTCGTCCGTTGTCCGTTCACACTTTTAAAACCACATCTCCTCTGAAACCATAAGGCAGATCATAATGAAACTTCACAGGGATGTTCCTTGTGTGAAGCCTTAACAAAGTTGTTCAAAGGATTCCATTCCATGCAGAACTCTGGTTGCCATGGCAACCGAAAGAAAAAGCTTTAAATATCTTCTTTTAAAAAACACCCTAGAGCTTAGATATTTGGCATGAAACATCTTCTAGTGAGTGTCTACCAAGTTTGTTCAAATAAAAGCCCTTGGGTCAAAATTGGCCCCGCCCCAGGGGGTCATTGATTTTCCCTATATGCATATAGTAAAAACTTGAAAAATCTTCTTTTAAAGAACCCAAAGAGCTAGAGCTAAGATATTTAGCATGAAACATCTTCTAATGAGTGTCTACCAAGTTTGTTCAAATAAAAGCCCCGGGGTCAAAATTGGCCCTGCCTTAGGGGGTCATTGATTTTCCCTATATGCATATAGTAAAAACTTAAAAAATCTTCTTTTAAAGAACTCAAAGAGCTAGAGCTAAGATATTTAGCATGAAACATGTTCTAATGGGTGTCTACCAAGTTTGTTCAAATAAAAGCCCTGGGGTCAAAATTGGCCCCGTCCCAGGGGGTCATTGATTTTCCTTATACATGTATGTGTATAGCAAAAACTTAAAAAATCTTCTTTGAAAAAAAACAAATAGCTAGAGTTTAGATATTAAGCATGAAACATCTTCTAGTGAGTGTCTACAAAGTTTGTTCAAATAAAAGCCCTGGGGTGAAAATCGGAGGTAGGGGGAGGGCTCTATACAGGTGAGCGACCTCAGGGCCATCATGGCCCTCTTGTTTCCATAAACTGTTTCTCCAAACTGTTTCAAATGTTTGTTTTAGATTAATGAAAGAACAAATTAAAAAGCTTTTTCCTTTTGTTATGAAGTTTTTGAATAATGTGCATGGGTGAAAGTTTTCAGGATTATTCCTGAAGTTCAGGATTTTCAGTCTCCTGAAGTCTTCTATTTCCTAATTAAAGCTATAGAAAAACTGATGGATTCGGGACTTAAAGGATTTTTAAAATTTCCAACTTGCACCCATGAATGTGGGTTTCAAAACAAATAAATGATCTGAGGTTGAAAATCCTTCTTAAAACTTGCCTGTACATTGTTTCATTATTTCATTAGAATCCACATGATCAGTTATTCTTATATTATTATAGTTTGTTAAAAGGCAAGTAAAAATTTTATTCTACCTTATTAGTAAAAGGCATATAATGATGTGGCCTACTTTCTTGTCCTTTTATGTACAGCTATGAAATTTAAACCATCTGCACAGTTTAAGATGTAAATTGAACTTTGATATCAGCTGGCCTAGATTTTGACAGTCTTACTGTGGTGTCCATTTATGTACAGTCATGAAATTTAGGCCATTTGAAATATGACCTTCACTTCCAAATTCACTAGACTCGACTGCATTGATAGATCCCTACTCTGACATTTTATTTGAACAACAATAGATTTAACCACAAACATTGACATGTGATCTTGTTAACAAATAGGTTGTGGTGAAATTGTTATTGTATCCACAAATCTGATTATAATAATTAGATAGGTCAGGGATCTATGCATTATGGCAATGTTTAATTGTATAGAAACAAAAAGAATTCTGTTCCTACACTACTATTTAGTGTTATATTAATGCGGTGGCATAGCATTACACTACTATTTAGTGTTGTATTAATGTGGTGGCATAGCATTACACTACTATTTAGTGTTGTATTAATGTGGTGGCATAGCATTTTTCACAAATGCAATCTTGTTATGAAATTTGTTGACTTACATTTTGAGTTGGAACATGTATCATCTATTATTAAGATTGTTATAAATCATGTAAGATTTGACTATTTTGTTATACTTATACCAGTTTACAAGATCATAAAGTTTTTTCTTTTAATGTACGAAAATGACAGTTATTTTTGGATAACCAATGTCCTATAAAAACAATGACAAATTACATGTGAAAAGTGACCATAATTTAAGGTACTGCGATAGTATAACAATAAAAGAACAAAAGTTCAAACTATATAAATTGAATTATATATCTGCAGAAAAGCAGCAGATAGAATAAAAACTAATCTGTTCATGTAATTTCTTGTATATTCTTGATATATCATACATGTACTCGTAAGGTTCATTAATTTCCCCCAAATCTGATATCCCTTTTTCCTGGTTTCCATATGTAAAATACTGCAAAACATAATCGCCGAAATGTAGACCAGAAAATTGAATGCACCAGGTTTACAGATATAAATCTTTTTTAATGTATCATCTTTAGTATAACCATCATGACCACATTTACAATCGTCTGTTGGGCAAGGGAAAAAGTTGGACAAAAATCATGCTTTTTGTATTTTTGCTGAACAATATTTGTTGAAATTTCATAAAACAAAATAAAAATCGACAAGCTATTATTTTTTGGCAATGAAAATAATTTTTGAGTATTAGAAGAAGATCCAGCATAGCTTTGTCTTTAATTTGCATATTTACATTTGACATAAGTTAGATGTCAGTTTACTTGCAAATGTTTAGCGGGAAAACAAGAAAGGAAAACCTACAAAATGCTTTTGTTCAAAATGTGTTATTTATTTAATGCATGTCTTTGAATTGTTGTTTTTAAACTTACATCGTAAATTGAGTAAATTGTATTATCAACCATTGCATCTTGTTATTATTTCTTCAATTTTACCTCAGACGAATGTATAGTGAAGTATGGTATTACTGTGTATTGTAATTTGTATGATATTAATAATTAATATTCAAAGTAAATTAATCTTGTGTGACAAGTACGAAATTCTTTCTCAAATGTTTCCATTTACTGGTTTCTTTTCTCCATGTTCATATAAATAATGTTTAAAGCTGCTATTAGGGATACTTTGAAAGGAGGAAAATTTTTATCAGAGTCTATTATGTTTCTGAGAAATATATATCACTGAAGTATTTAAAAAAGAAAGATGAAGCAAAACAATCGGAAGTAAATATCTAGAGCATATATATGAATTGAAAGTTAAGAAATTTAGTCCTGACAAGTTCATACATGTGAACTCTCCCACTTTTAGCGGGCGACTCCCACTTTCTGCAGCCATATTTTCAAAGACTTTTCTTGAAATAAGGGGTATTTTCACAAATTAAAAAAATCTCTCTATTTTTGATGTCAAAACTTTCTTCTTTGTTTATTGCTAATTCTAAAATCTCCCTCTCTTTGAAAAAAATCTCCCACTTGATCATAAAAAAAAGTTCACATGTATGCAAGTTATCTCGGATGCCCATCATGCATTCTTTAGCACCGAAGTTTAACCATTGACTTTCCATAAGATAGCCACATTTGAAGTCTGCATATTACCACTGGCACGTTGACCCCTTGAAATTGTTCGTTTTCTAAACAGTATATAACTGGTTTTAATACTAAATGAGACTGCTAAGTCAATGCAATAAATATTTTATAATATTAAGTTGGTTCTCTCACAGACATTTTTACAACCACTGATTATTAATTGAAAGAATGGTGGAAATAGGCATCAACCTTTCATCACAGTCAAGCTGATATAAATATATTTTATTTTGGTTGTTTATTCCACCAGTACAATGGTTTAACTTTCTCATCAATTTATGTATTATTATATATATTATTGATTAAATACAATGTTACATAAATTCAGAAAAATGTTGCCATGAAATTTCTTTATAAGATGATGTGACATTTCAGTCTGTAGAATCTTGCCTCGCTTCTAGTCCCTTTTTCCAGATATTTTTATACTTCACAACAGCAAGCGTTTTGTAGCAGCTCCATATTTTACTTCACTTAGGTTGCCCTGTACTTCACCTCAGTGCTGTTACGTTCTTCTGATCATTTAGGATCATTGATTCCAGCACATGAAGTGTTGAATACTGCTTGAACATACTCGAACAAACCAAGTCTGTAATGTACTTTTGTTGTTAGGAATGGTTCAGAGGGAGATTTTTTCTAGGTTTTTACACTGTAATAGCTGACTGTCCAAGCACGATCTACTTTTCTCAGTGCTGAATAGTAAACTGTACATTTTTTTTTATAAAAATCAGTCATTATGACCTTCACCTTTGACCTTTGTCAAATGAATAGGAACATTAGGCATGGTCATAAGAACTTAATTATTAATACACATCGGCATTTCCAAAATACTGACTAGAAATTGTTTTACTCTGGTGTTTCAACCCCATAAAATTAAAGTTAACAATATACAAATGTAATTCATTATACTGACTGAATTTTTCTGTTAAATATGTACAATCATTTTTACTTTAGCAGATTTTGTGATTACATAAAATTTCAAAATCAAGTCTTTTTTATGTGCCTTTTTATGACTTGAAGATAGATATTTACTGAGGGTATTCTGCATGTTTAAATCTTATTCCGTTTCTTTCCTAACATAATATTAAACAAAACTCCATAAGGCGATATAAATGTCTGTGGTGTCTCGGACTATATACTTGCATGCATATTCACACTTCTAATGAATAGAGGAATTCTTTGATAATAATCATTAACAGTAGTAAATGGAAAAAAATATTCGCTGCATGTATCATGACTAACTAATCAATTATTATCATTAATCAAGCTACTTTCATAATTATGTCGTCTGTCATATACTCTAAAAGCACGTGACAAAATGTAGCGTTTAGCAAAATTGAATTTATTTAAATATGTTAACAGCAATTAAACAGAATTGAATAGTATTTATTCCTTTTTGGAAAATCGAAGTTTCGTTAGCAACATTTATAACAATTACGGCACATTTATATAGATGTATCTCTTTTCTTCCATTTCTATTTACCCAGTCATTATATATACATCCTTAATCATCGACTGTGGCGATTCTTTTGAAAGGAATCTGTGTAAAACTTTATGTTAACCCAGGGTCTTTCAATTAGATTTGAAAGACCCTGGTTAACCATTAACTTAAAAATAAGTATACACACGAAGTAGGAACTGTTACACGAAGGATGGAGTTCTTATGATAACTTGTCAGGAGATCTTGAGATAATTGTCACAGAGTTCGTCGGAAAACTTTTGTATATTCTACAAAAACACTCGTCAAAAATGGTAATTTTTATATTTAAAAAGCGGGTTTTAGGTGCTAAATTAAACTTTAATGATTTAGTTTGCATTACATCTAGTAATTCATGGGACAATTTTCATCGCCTCTTGGTTTTGAGTAAATTTCCAATTTATTTGCCAATTCGCACGTATTGACCTCATATTTCTGGTCTTGGTCCTTGCCATTCATAATTACCTAATTATAATGGACAGTTGCAAACATAGGGCCCCGGCTAACAAACCCGATTTTTCAGATGTCCTGGAGTTCTTGTCTGCACAACAATGCGGATACATAATGTTCGTTTTGAATGCATTTTAGCTCAAGAGATATTACTTCTTAAACCCGTTTCTTGTGCCATGTTTCATTTAATAGTATTTTTGACCGACAGGTTTCCGCGTGGCAAGGTGGCAAGACTATAAGCTAGTGCAATGATTTGTTCATTTTGTGAAGAAACTTGGCGAATTTTGGATAACATAACGTTTCCCGGGGACATTTGTGACCTACCCATTGGTCCGGATTTGTTGCCTTTGGTAATTGCAAAAACTCAAGAAAATAATAAGAACATGGGGCTTATCCAATAAAATTTTAATCAGTTGCCGTCGTCAGGTGGGTGTGAGACATTACTATATGATATGTGTAGTATTCTATATGTACGATCGGGCACCTTAGTAGAACTACCGATATTCCATAAAATAGATGGGTACGTAGCTTCCTCACAAGAAATAATCCAAAGTTCCTGTGGGGATTCGGATCAACAACGGTGAGGGACTATTCTAAAAGTGGTTTTATCAACGACCTTAACCTCCAATCCTTATTTGGGCGTAACATTCCCTCGATTAGTGATTGACGATTTTGTTAATCATTCTTTTTCATTCAAAGACATTTTTTAAACAAACAAGAATGTTTGCTCGGTGAATTGAGTCGTATATATCGTCCGCAAATTTGCAATGCTATCTTTGTCTCGAACAAATAAATATAATTTTCAATAATGTATAAATGGAGAAAACTAATGCTTAACAATCAACAAAAAACATAAGGATTGAAGTGTGCATAGCAGATCAAGGGAGATAACTAAAATAGCATTACCATTTACCTCCCTTTAGTTAAAAGATAATTTCAATACATGTATGCAGGATACTTTTATGCTAATATGATACTGAATTAGTTAGTACTCAACATTACACGGTACACAAATTATAAAGAGTCCATGTTCACATAAACAGAAAGGTAACCATGGGCTTTAGTTATGCAATCATGTTTAGATAAATCATGTAATGTTTCTATACTTTTGCAAAATGTGAATGTGTAATGATAGAAATGAGCTATGTAAACTAGCATTTTATTACAAACATGCTATGACTGTTTGAACTTAAATAATGGTCAATGATAAATCAAAATATAGTTTTGATATTGATTTTTCTTCTAAAATATGTTCATCCTGAGCACTGAACTGAGGCTCAATAAATATTTTGTCCGTTGACATACTTGAATATGACTATGAAAAGTTGAACAGCTCTACAGTATATATCTAATAACTGCTGATTTAGACAAAAGAAAATGCAACATTTTTAAGAACCGTTTTCTAGCTTGTTTTCATATGCTCAAAAATATCATATAAAATATATCTTGAATCAAAATTTGGCATTCGTAACATTATGTCAATCCATTTATTCTATCTTGATGAGAATATGTGTCACTATTTTGATATATATGTCACAGGGTAGAATTTATAATAGAAACTCGTGGCGTTGGTTCGTCAATTTAATATAATACCAAGATAATACCACAGCGTCTCAATACAAAAAGTAAATAACTTAATAATAAGTTATTTCCTATCAAAAATTAAATTAAATTAATGTAAGTACAACTTAGTATCTAAACTCGTAAGAGAATAAAGTCAAAGTGAAGTGGAGAAGGAAAGTTCGCGGGAATTTTGAAGAAAGAAAATGTTAAAAACCAATTTAAAACTTTCTCTCAAAACTCTTTCATACAACGTACAAAACGATTGGACATACAAAAACAGTTCACAAAATTGCACGAGATACAGACATAGTTGAATTGTTTCGGCTGTTTCAGTGAATTTCCGCTAATAAGCGTACATTGCGGAACCATCCGATACAATACAATAGCAGACGATAACAGACGCCACGGAGACAAACGATAATCGACGCATGCGCGGACATTAAGGTTACTTTTCCCGCGACTAAATGACGAATAGTGCACGGCAAAATTGATATAATGAATAAAACGACCGATGATATATAAGTACCATATTACGACATATTACGACTGTGCTTTTTGTTATTTATTAATAAAATATGTGTATGTTATTGTTTTTATTGTAAACAATGTAAAATATTTCCTAATAAGAATTGAATTTAAAAGAGCATGACTTTTTTGTTATGTTCATCATTTAAGTATACACGTGAACCGCAGTTGAAGAAACAATGTTCATTGTGTTATTTGGTAAAGCCTGCAAGATATACAAATAGAACATATTCAACACAAAAAAATATTTGCTCACATCTTAGTTTATCATTTTTGCCATTTTGAATATATAATACATAGAAGCTAGACAATTCATTAACATACTGAAATAAAAATAGATCTATTTAAGAAATATATTTTTATTATTTGTAATATTGTCATCTTGAAAAAAAAAATATTATAAAGTATCTCTCGACCTCGACTAGAATAAATAAACGGCAATTTGACACCTTCAATGTTTACATTGTTTGGTTCCCTTCTTTATCTTTGTCTTCCTGAGCAGCAGTTTCCTATATATTCTTATTCGTCAGCAGGTTAGTATCTGCCTGAATTGGGAATAAAGCGTTTGAGAGATCTAACGTATAAAAGCGTCTGGTAAGGCTGATTGAAATAAGGAATAAAAAAACAGGTTAATATAATTTATTTTGTGCGGTGCTATACTTTCTTTTTATTGATCATGCATATGACACGGTATATTGTACGGTATATTGTACAGCCAAGTTATTTTTAAACAGTTTATGGTCGTTTTAATCTAACCATACAGTAAAGTTCGTACTCAACTCGGCCCTATACCAACTCGGCACGGGTCAACTCGGCACAGGTCGACTCGGCCCACTTTAAAAAAAAAACAAAACAAAAAATTACTTGATCGTTATCAAGGCAAGCTGTTTAAAATGAAAAATAAGTGATATCTGGTGTATCATTGTAATATGAAATTAGGCAAAGGGAAGTCTGTAAAAATTTATCCTTTCATTTTTCCGTTTTAAACAGTTAAAGGTGTATTATATGTACCTGCTTCCGTTTTCACTTGGAACACTTGACGATTATTATTAGTCCAAAAAGTTGAGATTTGTTCTGTTATCGGAATACACCGCCTTTTATCATTGACTCATGAGTTACATTGTAAATGGTGGCGCCTAACTAGAAATGACACTAAAAAAATTTCATTGATAGGTATAGAATTCTATATATTTTTTAATTGTTTTTTATTTGATTTTCTTTTAAATATACGAGTGTAGTCTTTAGCTGGGCAAGCCAAAGCACGGGCCGCTTTGCGGGCCTGGACTTTAACTTCCCCGTATAATTGTAGATTGTACTTCTGCAGAATTAATGTATATATTAAGGTAGTGGATAGCCGTATGGCACTTTTCAAAATTTTAAGAAAGTTGAAAATGCATATGTTATTTTTAAACTTTAATCGAGGATTTTAACCAAGAAACAGCAATTATCTTATTTTTACTAAAAAGGACAGGGATTTTTTTTGGCTTATTTTATAGCCGTTATTAGGTCATATTCTCAATTTAATATTTAAAATAGTGTACTATTTTTCCAATCCACAGGAAAAAATTCCCAATAGAAAGTTACAAAATAAAAATATTGAATAAAAGATTCTAAAATCTTTGCAAATAAGGTCTTGTTCACTGTAATAGTGCTTAAATGTTTGAAGATGCCATCATAGACAGTAATTGTTTGCATCCATTTAATCACTGCAAAATTTCAGTCATGTGTTTTCCCAATTTTAAACAAAACACTGCTGAAATTCCCAATTCCAGGGGTATGGGTCATGCACATGCTCCCAAAATCCTGAAAAAAATCCCTGAAGGAGGACATTAACTTTGTGTTTCTGTTCTGTAGATAAGGACTTACTGATTTTCATTGTGACAGTTGGTTGATGGGTTAAACCAATATCTCTAATTAAAGTAAATAGACTTAAGCAAAACTTTTAAAGCACACAGTCCTGTCAACAGCGCCTATTTTTTAAAAGGTTATCATCCCACCAAAAGTAATTTTATGAATGAAAACTTGTTCATAATTTGTAAAATGCAAATTTGAGCTAAACAGATCCATTTTATTTATTTAAAAAAAAAAACAAGAACAAAAACAACAACATAGAATGTTAAAAGTCTATAGTTGTATGTGTCTCACATATGACTGAAACTTTGTGAGAAGCACTGACAGCTGGCCACTTCCTTTTATAAAGATGTCAAATCCTTGGAACTCTAGGACAGAATATGCATGTATTACAATGTAGTACATTTGGGAAAAGGGTTTCATGAAATGTGAACCTCTCTTTAGACACAGTGATTCCTACTATTTCTGCTTTATCATATTTTATCTTTTTAAAGAAGATATTAAGAAAAAGACATACAATGGCATAATTTTGCCAATAATTAAACAAATATTGAATCTATTACATTTTATTTTTGTTACAGTTCTTAAGACCTTTTTTTATCCAATGATAAGGAGCTCAAACCCCCATTCCAGGAAAAGGAAAACGTTTCATTAAAACAGATTAGTTGTGGAGATACATTTTATAATTCTAAATGATAGTGGTCCATCACTCCCCTCCAAAGTGAAGTACTTCCAGCCAAATTTTAAAAACCATCACACTTTTGAAAATACTTGTGTTAACTTATTGTTATTCTCAATTTAGCTATTATTACTGTAACTCAAATACAAATACAAGTATAAACAGAAGAAATTGCCATATATAATTTCATTTTAATAAAATTTTCGGGGACAATGTCAATTTTGGCGATTGTACTGGGGACAGTTTTTCCAGCCAAATGAAAATTCACAAGATTCTTGTTGCTCTTTAAATGATCAATTGATAATCCTTACATAATTCTACCCATTAACCAATTGCTTGGATTATCACAATTCTTAAACAGTCCCAGATGTGCTACATGATATTATATGATAAACCGAGTTAGGCCCGTATATTTTATAGATATGGATTTGTTATCTCTAGACCAGCATGAGATGTACCTGGGAAGAAAGTTTTGTGAGGGATGACAATTAGGTATTCAGGCATTCCATGTAGATCTGATGAAAGGATGACTTGATCTTGACATACCACCAACAACTTGGCAATGAATACCTGAGGACGTGGTAACGGTAATGAAATTTTATATTTTATGTTTGCCTTTTATATTATTTGATCAAGGCCAAGTCTTTAGTTACTTTTATTTTATCACTTTCTTGTCGATTTAAATGTATTAAAAAATTGTTCATTCAGTGTGGATTGGTTAAGAAAACTGTCACCATACTGAAAGATTCAAATCTCTGATACCACGTTAACCCATGGTAGGAAAAGAAACTTAATGTTAATTCATTCCCTTGGGCCCCTCAACTGCTGTAGATATATTTGTTAAAAAAAGTATTTATATTAATTAACATTATCTTTTATTTCCCAGTTTTTTAATGGGGAGGCAAGTGGGTTGTCCAAAAATAAGTTGTTTGCAAGATCTTTTTGTGTGAAAAATCATTTAACAGAAACAAGACAGTTCATGTGAAGGAGGTAACATAGGGAGTATTTTGAATCTACAGTTGCAACCTCTGTTAAATAATAACTTCATCAAAGCAACATTACCTCTTACTAGAGTATGACCTCTCACAAGAGTATGACCTCTCACTAGAGTATAACCTCTCACAAGAGTATTACCTCTCACTAGAGTATTACCTCTCACTAGAGTATTACCTCTCACTAGAGTATGACCTCTTATTAGAGTATTGCCTCTGCTAGAGTTATGAACCTCTCCACTAGGGGAGTTATAACCTTCTTCACTAGAGTATAAACCTTCTCCACCTAGGGGAGTATAACTTCTCCCACTAGAGGTTTATTAACCTCTCACCTAGAGTAAACTTCACTAGAGTATGACCTCTTACAAGAGTTATGGGACATCACACTAGAGGTATTAAAATCTCACTGGAGTATAACCCTCTCCCCCAAAAAATGGTATTATCCCTTCACAAGAGTATTAACCTCTCACCAGCAGGGTATTAACCCTCTACTTTTAAGGTATAAACCTTTTCTCACCTAAGAGTATAAACCTCTCACTAGAGAATTTACCTCTTCACTAGAGTATTACCTTCTCACTTAGGAGTATTTACCTCCTCGCTTAGGAGGCTTTTATGACATCTCACTAGGATTATTACCTCTCCACCTAGAGTAGAACCTTACCTCACTAGAAGGTATGAACCTCCTATAAGGAGTATAACCTCTCACTAGGTTATATACCTCTCACCTAGAAAATTACCTCTCACTAGGAGTTATTACCTCACACTAGAAATTATTTATCTCCCGCCACTATAAAACCTCTCAATAGGGTATTACCTCTCACAAAGAGTATGACGTCTCACTAGGAGTATAACCTTCTCCACTAGAGTATAAACCTCTCACTAAGTATGATTTACCTCTCACTAGAAGAATTAACCTCTCACTGGAGTATTACCTCACACCTAGGAATTATCTCACACTTATAACCTCTCAATGGAGTATTACCTCTCACTAGAGTATAACCTCTCACTAGAGTATAACCTCTCACTAGATTATAACCTCTCACTAGTATATTACCTCTCACTAGAGAATTACCTCTCACTAGAGTATTACCTCACACTAGAATATTATCTCACACTATAACCTCTCAATGGAGTATTACCTCTCACTAGAGTATAACCTCTCACTAGAGTATAACCTCTCACTAGAGTATTACCTCTCACTAGAGAATTACCTCTCACTAGAGTATTACCTCACACTAGACTATATCTCACACTATAACCTCTCAGCAACAACCAAACCCTTCGTCTCTTTAAGAGAGACCCATGATTTTGAAAAAAAAAGTGATCACTTATAGGGAAGGAAAGATATAAATGACCAGATATATTATATATTGGTAGTTATAATTTTGAAATGGAATTCTGGGGATCCTGTGTTTAAACTTGTCCTAATAATGCCACATATTTTTCCTCACCAAGGACCTCCACCAAATGACATATAGATATCTAGCCTGTGATATGTGGATACAGCCAGTAAAAACAGGCTATTTCCCTCTCCTTTTAGGAGTCAAAAGGTCGGACCAATTTTAGGTATGGGCTGGTAGAAATAAATTTAAGAGTGAGTGCAATAATGTCGAGTGATAATATAAGTGTAGTAGGATTAAAGCAGAAATATAATTCACACCTCCATACAAAGGGCAATAGTGAGTGGATGAAGTAAGCAGTCTGTTATAATAGCAGGGAATGAAGTATAAGAATATGTAAAAAGCATGTTTATTGTCATACATGTGTGTAACGATGTGTAAATAAGAAGTAATATTATATAATCTATGCTCTATTGCTTCGAGTTGAGTTAACGGCTAAGTTTCAAATGAGAGAGTGACACCATCAAAATGCTCCTCAGTCGTTGTACGAGGTGAGGTTAGAACCAACCGGCCGGTGCTGGAGCGACCAAGGGAACGATGGATTTGCCATCCAAGTCTTCCAATGCCAGAATATTGGCCTAAGTGGAACCAGAAACAATTATGGACTTAACAGTGAGTACAGGTCCCCATAGTGAGATTGAGATATATCTGATTGTTGAGATTCTGAATACTGACTGAAGATAAGTTATGTGATCATTTTGTTGAAATTTGTGTTACTTATCGAGATGATGTAAATAAATAAAGGGGTTGTTATGATATAGGTTACAATTTAGTAGTTTGTGAAAATCTAACATGGAAAGGCTAAGTTACAGTAAGGCGAATAGAAGAAAACAGTTAAGTCTATATGGTGTTAAACGAAAGTGTGAGTATACATTTCAGGAAGTGATGAAATAGAACCAAAATGAATCTGTGACGGAGACGGAATAAACCACGAATTGAATCATTAAATGAAATTATAAAAGTAATGTTGTTGAATGTTAAGTACGAAATTCATAAATAAGGGCGTAATACGAAGAAGATGAATAGAATTCGGTATTAAATATACTAACGGAGCGAATGCGCCACGTCGAGTTGTTTCGACCGTGTAGTATGGAACAGTTATAAGTAGAGCAGACCTGAGGTGTGTGGATGTGATTATAGGTGCCCAGAGGAATAATCAGACAGATTGATTGGACGTGTCATTAATATATAAGATGAGAACAGTGGGAGATCATAGATACATAGTGATTGATACCACACATTGAATGATTGACCATACAGAGAAAGAGAATGGGTAGCCGCAAGGAAGGATTAGATGGGAGTCTACAGACCCACATGGCTCGCAAGCAAGCACTTTGGTAAGATCTCAGTAAAGGAGGGGAAGGAAGAAGAAAACGCGTAACGAGAGGGAGACCGAGATGAGCGTGATCCGTCATATGGCCCGAGGCAGATTTTGGGTTTGGGGTGATGTTGTGGGAAGCAGTCGTGTTAGAAATGAATATATATCTCAATAATGATAGGTGATTTAATTACTATGGAGACAAAAGATCACGTGGTGATAAGTAGCGTGCGTAGGCGTGGGATGGGGAACACATGTGGATAGTCAACGATCGAAGTGCATACGGCCTCTGGGTAACGGAAATATGAGGAGGTCTCCGAGTAAGAGACCACTCCCAAACCGAGTGATTCTATCTGAGGCCCGGATAAGAAGATGCCCAGACTGAAGCTATTAATGAGGGATTATGATTAATGTCAAATAGAATATGTAACATTTTAAGAGACTAATCATAGTGGATATAGTATAATTGCGGTTACCCAGACCTCAAAAAAATTTATTATGGCCCGCCCTAAGTATGGAATGTGTCGGGATGTGAAGTATGTAAGATATATTACTTCATTCTTTATAATCTGGAAAGGATATCTGCTATATATTGCAATAACGATAGTAGGTAGACAGCGTTCAATCAAGTGATGATGTGATGATTGTGTGCTATGAGGTAAGATATCAGTATATCAAGATGTAAGTGAGTAGTGTGATGTATCGAAACGGCTGTCGTCTTTTATTTGTATGATGCATGTGAGAGAAGAAAAGTAGTGGTGAGATGCAGAAAATGTATAATGTTAAAGGTGGTGTATATACGAGTTAATCATTTTGTTCGATTAATCATTGAATTTGCCATGCTAGAATAGTGAAATAAGATACACTTCTAATACTGATGCTCCCCTCTGTTATTCGTGGGTGTGCATGGTTCAGGATAATAGTACTGGCATGCGGGTGTAAAGGCGAGAAAAAAGGTGATGAGAGAGAGGAACTGGTAAGATGTAAGCAGCTTAGGTGCCACACAAGAAAGTGGTGATATGTTTTACCAAGTATTAGGTGTTGGTCATGGTTCTTATCCAGCTGGAGTTATGAGGGAGGTCATTGGGGTTATAAGTACTATATCGAGAATAGTGGGTGAACAACTTAGTGAATAGATGCGGTGTTCAGCTAACTCCAAAGAAGAGATGATCATAAACCAGTAGTAGCTACCAGTAATATGGGTATATACAAAGAGTAGTGTGATAAAGAGCTGATTAAAGTGGAAAAACATCGAGTATATCTGTAAATGAGTTAGACATTGCGGCATAAGAGTGCTCCGAATGAAACAAAAAACTACCTAATATTAAATGTAAACAAATTAGAATAAACAGCCAATATAGAATAAAAGTGGAAATATGTAAGAAACCCAGTAAAATATAGTGTGCAAGAAAGATGACAAGCAAAAATGTAATGTAATAGTTATTTAACAATCATAAAGACCTTTAACTAGGAAGAGAACTAACGGAAATTTGTACAAGCATAAATCTACCATAATGGATACAAGCGGGCATCCATAGATAAACTAGACATTTAGAGAATTATCTTGATTTACAAAGGAGAAAGAAGGATTAAAAAATACTGATACGATCTATTTGAAAAAAGAAGAAGAATAGAAATAACTATTAGCAAAATCTGGTAACAAAGTAGGAAGATAAAGCGAGTGTGCTTAATTAAGTTAAGTGGCTAGATGCTATAGATTACGCGAGAGGAGTGACTCAATGAGACATAGGATGAAGATTATGAGGATGTTAAAGTGTGAAAGTCCCATCAAGATAGCAGGAATCAAGAGAGAGTGATAAAGCAAGGGCTCTGCATCCTGTTAGCTAAAAAGAATAAATGTAATTTTACAGTGATGAGAAAGTGTGTGGCCAATGTATGTTGTCAAATCAGAGGATATAGATGAAATAATGTAAAGAGAACAGTGCACAGAGTAAGAATAAACTGAGAATGAAAAGTCATGAGAGGAAAGACCCTAATTGGGGATAATATCCAACTGATACAAAGATTCGTAGAGCCAAGGTACTAGCATGTCATATACTATTTTAGAAAGAGGTTAAAAGTGAAGGCGAAGATAGACTACTATGAATCTTTTGTCGGGCTCATCGAAGCAGTTGGAGCACTTCTATAAGAAGTATGATGGTGAGGAGGTCAGGGGTATTCCTACCGCCCCTGAGCGGGTCCTGACAAGGGTTAGGCTGGAGAATCGGGTGCGGAGCTCAAGAGAGACAGGGTTGGGCGTTCCGCGGCACCTGGTTGGTTAAGTTTTCGAATACCAGCGCAGGACCATTGCAGTAGTGATCAGAGGTGTAGGTTAGTATACGAAGTATTGATGGTGCGTTGTGAGAAACGGTTAACGCATAACATTAGGGTTCGACCCATATAACCCGGATCGGCAAAAGATCTAGCAGTACAAGAGTAACGTACAGCCTACGTTGTAGCATGATATATATGAGACCTAAGAAAAAGTATGAGCACTATATGAGCTTAAAGAAAATGTATGGTGAAGCATTGGTAACGGTGTTTCTGTACCACCCTCACTTTATTTCCCCAAAACCATGGAGACAAACAGAAAAGGAATATTAACTTATAAAAACTGAACATTAACAGTAGGAATAATGTAAACATGCTACGAAGGTCCTACATCAACAGACAAAGAATTGACCATTACCACGTCGTACAAGAGTTAAACTTTAGCAGAAACTATGCCCGACCTTAAGACCTAATAAGAATGTACAAGGTAAAAAAGTAGAAAAGTAAAGAGAAAATAAATAAAGAAATACAAAACGCATACAAAAAACGACGTGATATAACAAATAAAAACGAAAGACAGAAGAATAAAACAGAATACATAAATGATCAGATTGCCTATAAACAAAAAGATAAAGTAGCTATAAATTATAACAACGAAAAAAATAATCATAAAAAAAGAATGGAATAAACATATTAAGATAAAAAATAAAAATAACAAAAAAGAAAAGATAAAAAAAAAAAGAACTGAAAAACAAATAGATAAAAATAGAATTAAAACATGAACATAAGACTGACTAAAGAATACATTGATAATGGTGGTAAATCCACTAGTTGACCATCTTATAACTTTAGAATATTAAGCTGAAACTTTATAGCAGTATTATGGTCGCAATACTTATCCGCACAATCTGTAACCAAGACGAAAGATAACGCCTGCAAGGAATTATGTTTAAAATTAAGGCTTTATCGGAAACTTAGGCAATTCTTAGAGATAAGTTTTAGACCAGGTCCCACTTTTTGAACTGAACTTGTTGTGAAGAAATGTTAAATTTATGAAAGCTTGGAATACTATAGTTACAATTCTATGAGATTTCAAAACCAACCATGTCAGCGAGAGAAGGTAATTCTGTCCCAAAGAGATATATAATTTGAATGATATGACCTTAGCTTTCAATGTTGGTATTATAGGCAAGCACGTAAAAAAACTAAAAAATTCTAAATGAAAGTTTCCATTCCAAGACCATGTGTCACTATTACGCATTAAATAAATTATGTAAAATAAATAAAGATTCTTCAAAGCGTAAAAATAATCTTAAAATGCAATACAGATGGCCATTGCTTACAAACTTTAAAAAAATTAACAAGTAAGAATTTCTGTAATTGAACCTTGATTTACAATACAGGCAAAAAAATTTTTTTAGGACAAAGCGAAATAAAACAAGATCCTAACAGAAAAGCGCAAGCATAGAATCTAACGGAACAGCTACATTGTATGAAGACGGAAAGACATATAATCGATACTAGTTACTGACTACGTATTCCTTTGACCTACAGTCTTCATATTTGGCATGGAGGTTAGTCATGATTAGTAGATGACCCCTATTGATTTTGAGGTCACTTGGTCAAAGGTCGAAGGTCACACGGGCCTTGACTTCAAAAAGCTTGTCCGCCCAATAACTTATGATTCCTTTGGCCCTTAGTCTTCATATTTGGCATGGAGGTTGGTCATGATTAGTAGATGACCCCTATTGATTTTGAGGTCACCAGGTTAAAGGTCAAGGTCACAGGGGCCTTGACTTCAAAAAGCTTGTCCGCCCAATAACTTAAGATTCCTTTGACCCTTAGTCTTCATATTTGGCATGGAGGTTAGTCATGATTAGTAGATGACCTGTAATGATTTTGAGGTCACCAAGTCAAAGGTTAAGGTCACAGGGGCCTTGACTTCAAAAAGCTTGTTCGCCCAATAACTTAAGATTCCTTTGAACCGTAGTCTTCATATTTGGCATTGAGTTTATTCATGATTAGTAGATGACCCCTATTGACTTTGAGGTCAAAGGTCAAGGTCACAGGGGCCTTGACTTCAAAAAGCTTGTCCGCCCAATAACTTAAGATTCCTTTGACCCATAGTCTTCATATTTGGCATTGAGGTTAGTCATGATTAGTAGATGACCCCTATTGACTTTGAGGTCACCAGGTCAAAGGTCAAGGTCACAGGGGCCTTGACTTCAAAAAGCTTGTCCGCCCAATTACTTAAGATTCCTTTGACCCACAGTCTTCATATTTGGCATGGAGGTTAGTCATGATTAGTAGTTGACTTTGAGGTCACCAGGTCAAAGGTCAAGGTCACAGGGGCCATGACTTCTAAAAGCTTGTCCGCCCAATAACTTAAGATTCCTTAGCCCACAGTCTTCATATTTGGCATAGAGGTTAATCATGATTAGTAGATGACCCCTATTGACTTTGAGGTCACCAGGTCAAAGGTCACAGGGACTTTGACTTCAAAAAGTTTGTCTGCCCAATAACTTTAGATTCCTTCGACCCACAGTCTTCATATTTGGCATGGATGTTGATCATGACTATAAGGTGACCCCTATTGATTTTGAGGTCACTGGGTCAAAGGTCAAGGTCACAGGGACCTTGACAAAAAAAAGCTTTTCTTCTCAATTGCTAATGAATGTCCTGTCCACAATGTATTGATTTTGACATTTTCACATTTGAAGCATGTAGAATACATAACTTAGCAATGCACTGGCTTAGTAACCTCAGATTTGGCAGGGAGGTTGTCCTTGAGCTCTAAATGGCCACTGTTGATTCTGACAAAGTGGTATGCGGGGGTATTCACGCCATGATAGTGGCAGTTCTAGTTTTCCCAATTTAGATAAAAGCTGAAGACTTATTATTGAATTTGCAATGTTGAAAAATAATATATTGCTCCATGATCGTTTTTGTTGTGGATGCCAATAGTGGTTCAGCTGCACCAAGATTTTGGTTCACCACTTCGCTGATATTTTATCCACTGAAAAGCCAGAAACTTGTTTGACATGAAATAAATAAGCTTGATATTGTAATAAAAATGCCTTCATATGTCTTTGTAGAGGAATAGATAAAACAGAATATATATTACGAAAATATCTTATAAATTTTCAGCCACATGCTAATGATGTAGAGGCTTGGTGTAGATTGTGTTTTGGTCGATTAAGACCCCCAGCAAGGCTTGGACAAGACCCGTCTAAAATAAAATCTGATTTAAATACTAGTGAGAATGAGACTGATATAAAGATGGATTCTGACAGGGAGACAACTGATACTGACAGACCAGAAAGTTCTACAACATTTCCCTCCCATGAGGGGATTTTACCTCTAGGTTTGTCTTTAATTCTCTTCAAACCTTTCAAAGATTGATAACTCTTTGGTTTTTGATTATGAAACATAAAAAAGGTATCTCATTTGCATATAAAATCTAAACAACAGTCTATTTCTTGTCTAATTTCAAGAACATGTAATCAGATATTCAACATTGTAGTTAGTTTTCAGCGAACTTTGCTTGTAGTTATCCATATACCGTGTCATTTGCTCTAATAAAATATTACTCATTTATGTATAGGTTAGTTCATGATTGAAAAAGGGAGACAAAAAACTGATATTAATTTTTTCATAAATCAGTATAAAAAGAAGTAAATAAGATGATTAGAAATAAAAATCAGCAAATAGATTTTTATATATAATTAGGATCATCATGTGTTTATTATTATTTATGTATCATTTTATTCATTGACATTTAAAGTATTATCTAATACTACTTTTAAATTAGAAAAAAAGAAAAACACCACATGAACCTTAAGATTATAATGAATTATTTTGTGTAGGCACAAACTTATTACTTTTCAAATCATTTCATGAGTTTTTTTATGATTCTTGATTTGTGGATGTAATATTAATGCATTTTTAGCTCAACTATTCAAAGAGTAGTGAGCTTTTCTTACTAACACAGTGTTGGCATTGGTGTCAGTGTGGGCATTGTGTCAGAGTTAACATTGGTATCAGTGTCAGCATTTTTGTGTCAGTGTTGGCATTGTGGAAGTGTTGGCATTGAAATCAGTTTTGACATTGGCATCAGTGTTGGAATTGACATCAGTGTTGGCATTGACATCAGTGTTGGCATTGGCATCAGTGTTTTCATTCATGTCAGTGTTTGCATTGATGTTAGTGTTTGCATTGGCATCAGTGTTGCCATTGACATCAAGGTTTGCATTGAAAAATTTATCTCTTTCTTTGTGATTTTTAACTGGAGCTCATTTCATAAGGCCCATAAATTTGACTTGGATTTTGACTTGATTATAGATCTTTGTGAACTAAGAACATTTTTGGTTTAGGTTCTGCATGCAGCAATACTCTGTCAAAAAAACTACTGATGTATTCTTTTGAAACTTGATTTATGTTTACAAAATTACAATATAAGTTCACTATTCAAGGCCCATAACTCTGGCATTGATTTTTGAATGAAATATTGCCCAATGTGAACATATGAAATTCATGGGCAAGTATCCAAGAGTGTACTTTTTTAATGAAATTTTCCTGTTTGTTAAATCCTACATTATCCAGGCTCTTATTGAACTATCAAGCACTGAGAAAGGTGAAGTGTGCTGGCCTTTTAACAGTTCTTGTTTCATTTCTTCTAAATGCCAGTGTGTAACCAAGTAATCAGGAAGAGATTTATAAAGTCAAGAAATATTAATACTATTTTTGAAATATTATTAATCTTGGTTAAAATGTTTAATAAGCTGACATTTTATTAAACTAAGTGCATAATGGATAAATTTACATGTATAAGCCATTATATTTTTAACAAAATAATATTTAAATCCTCAACAGGAAATGTTGTCATTGGTAACAATCAGCATCAAATGCCAGA
Source organism: Ruditapes philippinarum (assembly GCF_026571515.1). NCBI lineage: Eukaryota > Metazoa > Mollusca > Bivalvia > Venerida > Veneridae > Ruditapes > Ruditapes philippinarum. The sequence goes on from NW_026859688.1 coordinate 59,357, forward strand.
AATGAGAATAATGGTTCTTATATATGATATCATTTGTTGTTTAATTATTGTATATATATTTTTGCACTGAAAACCTTGGTAAGCAATGAAATATGTACAGAACAATTTCAGTTTTTTTGTAGGGTCAGAAGGAAATAGGTTTTTTTTAAAATCAACAAGATATAATCTGTAGTAATATAATTATAAGATGTTGCTTTGATGTTGTTAGATTATAGGCAAAGCATCACTCTCCCAATATGTTAATGAAATTGTCTTAGTGCATTTACTTCATAATTTTGGTTTGGTCTTTATTAACTTTAACTGGCAGTAAACCTTAAACGATACATATACATAGATCTGTTATTTTCTATTACAATCATAAAACCTGTTTGTTGAAAAATCAATTATGACCTTGATCTTTATTGGACCACCACCATCATGATGAAATTATTGAAATTTGTTTAAATTGTCATAACTTTGTTATTAGCTCGACTATTCGATAAGAATAAGTAGAGCTATTGCAGTCACCCGAGCGTCGGCGTCGACGTAACCACTTATGTTAAAGTTTTTGTAATAGTTCAAATATTTTCAAAGTCCATAGACATATGGCTTTGAAACTTTGCACATTTGTTCACCATCATGACCCCAACCTGTAGACAGGAGGAGGTAACTCTATCAAGCATTTTGACAGAATTATGCCCCTTTTTCGACTTAGAATTTACATTAAAGTTTTTGTAATAGTTCAAATATTTTCAAAGTCCATTGACATATGGCTTTGAAACTTTGCACACTTGTTCACCATCATGACCCCAACCTGTAGACAGGAGGAGGTAACTCTATCAAGCATTTTGACAGAATTATGCCCCTTTTTCGACATAGAATTTACGTTAAAGTTTTTGTAATAGTTCAAATATTTTCAAAGTCCATTGACATATGGCTTTGAAACTTTGCACACTTGTTCACCATCATGACCCCAACCTGTAGACAGGAGGAGGTAACTCTATCAAGCATTTTGACAGAATTATGCCCCTTTTTCGACTTAGAATTTACGTTAAAGTTTTTGTAATAGTTCAAATATTTTCAAAGTCCATTGACATATGGCTTTGAAACTTTGCACACTTATTCAACATCATGACCCCAACCTGTAAACAGGAGGAGGTAACTCTATCAAGCATTTTGACAGAATTATGCCCCTTTTTCGACTTAGAATTTACGTTAAAGTTTTTGTAATAGTTCAAATATTTTCAAAGTCCATTGACATATGGCTTTGAAACTTTGCACACTTGTTCACCATCATGACCCCAACCTGTAAACAGGAGGAGGTAACTCTATCAAGCATTTTGACAGAATAATGCCCCTTTTTCGACTTAGAATTTACGTTAAAGTTTTTGTAATAGTTCAAATATTTTCAAAGTCCATTGACATATGGCTTTGAAACTTTGCACACTTGTTCACAATCATGACCCCAACCTGTAAACAGGAGGAGGTAACTCTATCAAGCATTTTGACAGAATTATGCCCTTTTTTCGACTTAGAATTTACGTTAAAGTTTTTGTAATAGTTCAAATATTTTCAAAAACCATTGACATATGGCTTTGAAACTTTGCACACTTGTTCACCATCATGACCCCAACCTGTAAACAGGAGGAGGGAACTCTATCAAGCATTTTTTTTACTATCAAGCACTAAGAATAGTCGAGCGTTGCTGTCCTACCGACAGCTCTTGTTTATATATGGATTTAATTCAAACTTGCACAAAAGAACACATATGACAAAACAATCTGGTTGAATTATTCTGTATGACCTTGAATTGACCTTGAAATTCAAGGTCATATTGTAGAAATTTTCTTAAATTGTCACAACTTTCTTATTTATTACAATGAATGGAAAGCTTCTCTGTATTGTTACTCAAACTAAACAAATACAGAGATTTGTTATATCCTATTACAATTTCACATAAACATGTATTTTGATTTCAGTTAGTGTAATGGTGGCCATGGATCAGCCGACAGTGTTAAAAGTTTTAGAGTATCACTTAAATTGGTTTGAAGCCACAGGATTTACAGAAAGACAGGTAAAATATGTTTTTTATTGTCTGATTTTTTTCCCTGAAAAGAATAAAAGTATTGCTACAGTCATGTCGTCTTTTCCCAATGTCGGTGCCAGTGCCGTTATAACTGTGCTATTTATTTATGTATTTGATTCATACTTGGACAAAAGAACATGTTTGACAAAACTGACATGTTGAATTATTCTGATATAACCTTGACCTTTAATTGACCTTGACCTCAAAGGTTAAATTATTGAAATTTGCCTAAAATGTCATAACTTTGTTATTAATTTATGGATTTGATTAATTCAAATTGTTGTATAGTTTATAAAATATGTTTTTTCCTTTGTTAAGATGGAAATAGTCTTTACTTGTATTTTTGTCTGCGTATGATGTTATCATTGGCTCATACCTTACCAGATTGGATATACAATTATATTACCCTTCCAGATTTTTTCCGCCTTTTTGATTGGATATTGATCACCAGAAAGAAATTGATATAACCGAGCCAGACGGGTAATATACACACTAAATTTCCCCGTTGGGTACCCAACGTTGTAAACAACATGCGCTGAGGTGATGCGCGTACGGTTCGATTTTACGCGGTGTAAATTCCGATTTAAAAGCACTTTTTAACTGTCAAATGATAAATATTTACCAAAGTAGAGTAATGATACATATTACCATAATTATCGAAAACAAATATGACCTTGTGAAAGCTTGACATTAATTACAAAAAAAGTGCGTTCAATAGACTACTCCTTTTCTCTTGTTTACATTCGTTAGGTACGAGAAAATGCGTCATGTATTTATGTGACGTCATGTTGTGACGAAGAGGTACCCTAAAGGGAATCTTATTTCGACGTTTCATTTGAAACAGCAATAATTTTTTTAAAAAATCGTCTAAACTCGGCAGGGGAAGGGTAATAAAATTATTATTTTGGTTTTGGAGTGATATATGTGGATATATTACCTGCCAAGATAAAATATCACCCTCGCCTGACGGCTCGGGTGATATAAAATCTTAACAGGTAATATATCCACATATATCACTTCATAACCAAAATAACATATAACATATTAAAGTGAAAAACTACTGTATATTCTACCGTATTTTCACATTGAGATTAATCTCTGTGAATGCTAGTTATAAAGATATCATTTTAAGAATCAGACTAGCAAAAACATAATCAGTTTAATATGACACTGTGTAATGTTGCCATATTTTTATATTCTGAATAAGCACATCAAAATTTCTGATATTGAAATCCCTGAATCTTTAGGACAAGTTTACATTCTAAGATGTACAGGTCTGTAAAATAAATATTAAAATGAAAATTTCTTTACAATGAATGGAAAGCTTCAAACACTACGGCTTTAACAGTGGTTCAGATATTCTTCTAGTTTTTGCCACAATTAATTATAAAACTGTTTGTTTGGTACTTAAATTCTGATTTTAACATGTTTTTGTCATATCTCGGCAGTAAGTCCAGCAAACCCACTTTCCTGGATAACAAACCAATAGTTAACAAATTTTCTTCAGGTGACTAAATACTTATCCCACATAATTTAAGAATCAGGGCTGAGAAACAAATAAACATTAGACACATTGTTCTTGATTAATTGTCACAGAAAAATATGGCTTCACACTAGGATGGAACCAGCCACCCTAGGATTACAAATCCAATGCTCTCCTATTGAACTTAGCAGGCAGACTAAAATAAAATATGTTTGAACTGACTGTAATGATAGTAAAATATACAAACAGTTAATGATTAAAAGAAGTAATATAACAATTTTTTTATTTGTAGGGTTATTGGTTTTATGCATTATTAGTAAGTCTAGATAAACCATTAATACCAGATGCCTGCTCCTTGTTACGAGGTCTAGCTAGAGCTTGTTCAAGATTACGTGCATCTCTGGTAAGTATAAAACCCTAAGTCTTCTGTTTAACATGTGTACAAAGCTACAAATAGCTTTTTTGATGAATAGTGATAGTGCTGACTTATCATTTGGACAAATAGCTATAGTGCTAACATGTCCTCTCTCCAATGTCTTGATACACATTTAAATCACTGTTACCAAAAATTTGCTTTGTTAGTTTGTAGTAGAACCAGTTAGTAATATGTTATTATGCTCCCCGAAAAAATTTCGGGGGAGCATTTAGTCGCCGCCTTGTCCGTCCATCCGTCTTTCCGTCCGTCCGTCCCCTTTTCTTGTCCGGGACATAACTTTGAAACAACAAGAGGTATCAACATGAAACTTTGTAGGTACATAGATCTCATTGAGTAGGTGTGCAGTGCACAAGAACCGTAACTCTGCCTTGCCTAATTTTTGAATTATCCCCCTTTGTTTATTTTACACTTTGAACTTTGTCCGGGACATAACTCTAAAAGTATAAGAGGTATCAACATGAAACTTTGTAGGTAGATAGATCTCATTGAGTAGATGTGCAGTGCACAAGAACCGTAACTCTGCCTTGCCTAATTTTTGAATTACCCCCCTTTGTTTATTTTACACTTTGAAATTTGTCCGGGACATAACTCTAAAACTATAAGAGGTATCAACATGAAACTTTGTAGGTAGATAGATCTCATTGAGTAGGTGTGCAGTGCACAAGAACTGTAACTCTGCCTTGCCTATTTTTTGAATTATCCCCCTTTGTTTTTTTTACACTTTGAAATTTGTCCTGGGCATAACTCTAAAAGTATAAGAGGTATCAACATGAAACTTTGTAGGTAGATAGATCTCATTGAGTATGTGTGCAGTGCACAAGAACCTTAACTCTACCTTGCCTAATTTTTGAATTATTCCCCTTTGTTTATTTTTACACTTTGAACTTTGTCTGGGACATAACTCTTAATGTATAAGAGATATCAACATGAAACTTTAAAGGTAGATAGATCTCATTGAGTAAGTTTGCAGTGCACAAGAACTGTAACACTGTCTTGCCTACTTTTGGAGTTATTGCCCTTTGTTCATTTTGACACTTTGAACTTTGTCTGGGACATTACTCTAAAATTATAAGAGATATCAACATGAAACTTTGTAGATAGATAGGTCTCATTGGGTGGAAGTGCAGTGCTTAAGAATCATTACTCTGCCTTGCCTTATTTTGAAGAAATTGCCCTTTGTTTATTTTTACTTTTTGACTTTTGTCCTGGACATTACTTTAAAACTATTAGAGATATCAACATGAAACTTTGTAGATAGCTAGATATAATTGTATAGAACTGCAATGCTTAAAGAACCTAAACAAAGCCTGGTCTAATTTTGGAGTTATTGCCCTTCGTTCATTTTTACACTTTGACTTTTACCCGGGACATAACTCTGATATCATCAGGAAACTTTATAGATAGATAGATCTCATTGAATAGAAGTGCAGTGCAAAAAAACATTACTCCGCTTTGCCTAATTTTGGAGTTTTTGCCCTATGTTCATTTTTTTTATACTTTCCTGTGTCCAGAACTTCTCGGGGAGCATCACCCGGTTCAACCGGTTCTTGTAATTATAACTATGGATGTACTCACAGTAACCTGCCATGTGTTCTATATCAAACTGTTACTGTACTTCCAACTCCTTCCTATGTCATTTGAAATGGTGATTAAAGCTGAGTTCTTTAACTCCTAGCCTGAATGAAGCAACAGATTCTATGCATGCGGTCAGTCCACATCAAGATCACCTTTCACATCTTTCCCAACTGATCATAGTCTGTACTGCAAGCTATACAGTCAGAACACGTTTTGATATTGTCCCTAATAATGATAAATGGTTCTGTCAATATTGAAAGATGGACAAGTCCATATAGATTATATATAGCATTATAAGGGTTCAGAAGTATTGTCATTAACCAGATTATATCAGAAAATGTCATGAAGGTGACAAACCTTGTGAAGTTAATTAGGAATACATTGATTTAGATTTAATTAATTTCCATAATTTTAGAAAATTTGGCATATCTTATTTCAGATTAAATTCTTTTCAATCATAATTTAAAGTGTATAATTTTATCTTGAAATTGGCCAATGATTAGAAACCTAGATATTTGATACATATCATCATTTGCTATATACATATTGTTATAGTTTTGATACAAATTGTCTGTAACAAACTGCAATTACATTTATTTTCAGGAGAGCATAGATGACCCAAGACTTACACCATTAAACTTATTCATATGTTTAATATCAAGATACTTTGACCAATCAGATTTGATGGATCGTGTCACATGACAATACTGCAGGGATGTTAAACTATCAGTGTTCTTCAGTAATGTTCCAGATATGTTAGATAAGTCAGGTCTTGTGAACTGTATCAAATAAATGATTACATGTGGACAGTACCATCATCTAAGAAAACAAATTTGTATAGACAAGCAGTGTGATAAAAGTTACCAAATGAAAGTATTCTTCTATTTTGAGTACAGCAGTTTGAGAAATAGTTTGAGCAATAGTGGGGCTATCCTATTCATTCAGTGCCTTGTGCATTTTTGTGGAGCTTGATTGCATAACATTTAGTTAAGGTTCTTGGTGCAATATAATGTCTCATATACATAAGTTATATATATGAATACACGCATATGTGTTTACGATGGATCATAATTTAGATTAAATTCTCGAATTCTACCTGTCCAGCTGGTGTAAACATGCATACAAGGATGATGAAAAGTGCATTACAAAGAACCCCAAATTCTGTTCCTATAACTGCGGAAGTTATTCACTGGTAGCTTCTCACATGCCATTTATATTATTGCTGTATTTTTACTTGATTTACTTTTGTTTAAACTAAGATTCCTTGTTAAGGTTTTTCATGCAAAAGGGAATGCGCTGTTCACGACAAGTCTTGTTATTATAAACAAATATAGAATGTAAATATAATTACTATATAAAGTATTTAAAGAGCTGTCCTCTACATATTTCAGTTTTCACATTTTACATTCAAATTTTACACAAAAGCTTAGTTTGCTATATCTTTTTATTACGAAGGATTTCAAAAACACCTGGGCAGTAGTTTTAAATTAACAAGATGTTTTTTTTTTTTGCATGGTTCTATCAAAACTAATACTGAAAGGTCATAAGGCTATATTTGACCATCTCAAAGAATAATGTTTATAGAAGTACAACAAGAAAATACAGGTTTCAATATTTCTATAGTACAAAGTCAGTTATAGCTTTACACCCATAACACTTAAAACAATTATTAAAGTAGAAAAAAATCTTTTATATATTATAGCTTATGGATAGTTAGTAGTCCTACAAGGGTGCATGCTCTGCATGGCAAGGATTTGGAAGAAAGTCTGTCTCCACTAGTAAAGCTGGAATGTTGCTATGACACTGACTTTTAAAGTGTTGGTGTGACATAAAACCCAACCAGGTCTTGAATATAAAGATTTTATGTTTTCTTTTACCAAAACCTAGTACATTTGTAGTACTAATTGAAATCATGAAACATTGTTATAGAATGAAGAAATAAATTTGAAAAAATAATTGTGAGTCTCCTGTTTTATTAACATATTTTTACATACAGTAGTTTATGTAGTTTATATAAAGGAAGTATAACTTACATTTATTAGAAAATTTAAGAATAGGAAAAAAATTGTTTTCATTAATTAATCAAATTTTATTTATGAAATGTCCTTGAATTTCTCCTTGGAAATTATTTTTTGTTATTGTGTTTTCATGTCAACAGAAAAATATCTGTATTGTATGTAATTACCTATACAGTGCTAATATCAGTTAAAATATCATTATATTATCTAGTGGTTGGTGGATACAAAAAGAGAGGATTTTTATATATTAATTTAATCAACTTCAGGTGAAAATACCACTCAGTATATTTATATTCATGTTTAACAGCTGTAGGTAATGAAAAGTGTCATTTAATTCTTATACTGGTTTGTCCCTTATTAAAATATAACCATAAAAATGTATAAATTTTCATTCATAAATTGAAAAAAAGATGGTAGAAGAAAATAAATCTCTAAATATTGTCTGTTTTAACATTTATTGCCTATGAATTACATAAATAAAAAGGATAAAATGGTATTTGTTAAGAAAAAAATCACCTGCTATTTAAGTAGGTGTTGTGTTTTTTTTGTGGGATAAGAAGTTATGTAAATTATTATTATGGATAATAATGAAGTGTACACCTAGACTGACCACCTTCAGTAGATAAGAACCAGTGTTGTATTAATTATCAATGTGAATTGATAATGCTTCATCATCCACACAGTTTGCTATTCAGTCAATACATATTTTGAATGTTTCCCTAAAAATGATTAATGGTTTTGTCCAGATTGAAATACGGACAAGTCCATTTAAGATATTTAACAAGAAAAAGGTCAAGCTGTTTTTCAACTAGTATATTTAAAGTATCATGGTCGTGTTATAATTTATAATAAAACTAAGTACATGTAAAGTGATGAATGTCAAGGTCTATAATTCATATCACCGTATAATTTCGTCTAGTAGAAAACATGATTGTTATTTATTGTTGCCATGTTACCATATGACTCACCAGTAGTTTATTGTCAGTGGACACATTATGTAAATGCAACCTTCTTACTGAATACAGTCTATTTATATGAATTTATTTCTATAGTGATTACTTCGCAGACTACATATTAAAGAGATATTGTAGTTATTTATGGTAGTAAGGAAGTAATTCGGGAAATGTCAAGATTTAGCTTATTTAACATATTATTCCTAAGCTTGTAGCATATATAGATATTTATTTTTTACTTGCACCTGGGAAGTAAGTCTTCCCAGCTGATACAGGTACCTTTTTTCATTAGCCTTTTTAAAGCTTGAATGTGAATTTATTTAAATATTCTCAGGAAATTTATTAAGAAATAACAGGTTAAAATTGAACAATGACTAGAAATCTTGACTGATCAGATTCGGGTATAAATGTCAGGTATTTAAAGTGACCACTGTAATTTTTTAACACATACTGAGAAAACTGGGCTCATTCTTCTTTGTAATATTATAATAAAATGATGACCTTTTTAAACCAAAACGACTCTTTATTAGTATTACAATTATTAAAAATAACAGTTTTTTTGTTTGTTTTTTTTTAATTATTTCATTCCTGATTAATCTTTCAATGTTGAGCATTAGGTAGTTTCAGAAAATACTTTTACAACTCCTATATCTATAATTTCTTCTCAATAAAACATTTATAGTTGTGAAATGATCTGAGTGTATGAATGTAAGATGAAGATAAACATTTAAGGAAGCAATCTTTAGTGCAACTTCTATATCAGTAGCCCAATGTAGAGTAACAATTTCATTAATTAAAACCACACTATCTTTTTTGTCTCAATATTAAATCTTCACAATAACTTAAAGGCACATTATTCCTCAGAAATTCATATCTTTTAAATCTTTACAAATGTCAAATATGTGTTTAATTATGTTTTAATAATGGTTTAAGAACATATTACATATTTACAAACTGAAGAAAGTAGCGCTGAACGTACAGTACTGTGTCGTTAAGGTAGCAAATTGTAAACAAAGAAGTATTTTGACTTCCATACAAATACTGATTCACTATAATTATACCAATTGCCAACAGAACAAAAGTAGCAGAAGAAAGTTCATTAATATGGCTAATATGTATTTTTTTGAAACTGTAACAATATACCAAAAAAAACGTTTTTGAGAAATAAAAATTGATAGCATTTCTTGACTTTAACCTGTCTAGAGCAACACTTTCCAGTAAAATTCAAAATATTCATATATCTTAAAATATATATGAGCCGCGTCACGACAAAACCAACGTAATGTGTTTGCGACCAGCATAGATCCAGACCAGCCTGCGCATCCGCGCAGTCTGATCAGGATCCATACTGTTCGCTATCAGTTTCTCTACTTGTAATAGGGTTTCTAAGCGAACAGCATGGATCCTTATCAGACTGGTCTGGATCCATGCTGGTCACAAACGCGTTATGTTGGTTTTGTCGTGACGCGGCTCATTATTGTTGCTCTGCTCATGTGTTAATTTCGGTTGGTGACTGAAATGTACTATAACAGGCAACTGTTTGTGATTGTGATGTTAATAAATAACCATTTCAAGAATTCATATGTAATAATTATATATTTAACAAAGTACAAGTGATGAACATTTGAGCATTTTTTTAAAGATAAACGTGTCATATACAATTAAAGTATTCTAATATTGATATATGCATGAAGTAGATTATATTACATTTAATTGCGATATTTATGAGCCATCGTGTCAAATTGTAGCTGCATGCTTAACCCATTACTTCATATACACGCCTTTTAACGCCTTTTTCACCCCCCCCCTTTTTGTTGTCTCAAATGGTGAAAAAATGCCTTATTTAGGCCCCTAACACTTGTTTTTGTTTGAGAAATGTTGTTAAAAAAAGTGACCACTTTTTCGGCGCGGCCCCCCAACCAAAAGATACATCAGGGGGTTGCCAGAAGGGGGATGTGCCCCCTTCTGTTTGGGGGGTTTGAAGGGGGGCGGAGTCCCCCTCATCGCCAAGAAAATTTTGGTCTTGTGAGAGGCTATAAATGACCCCAGATTGATCATAAGGTAACGTGTAACCAACGCTGAAAAGCATTTGACTCTATCTCAATCCATTGAGAAGTTGCAGCACTTTGAAATCAATTATGATGGATAAAATCAACGCAAAATAGTGATTTTTGGCAATTTTGAGATGTCCCCTCGTTGCCATGGTAACAGAAAATTTATGTTTGAGCATGTTGTTGCAAGGGCAATGGTCCAGTCAACATTTGTGCCAAGTTTGATTAGTGTTGAAGCAGTTTTTATAGTATTATAGCAATTTGAACTTGTAACGGGAGACTTTTCAATGAAAACAGCCATTTTTCACAAAATGCTCATGAAGTAATGGGTTAAAGATGAGACGAAAATTTCGAGAAAATGAAGAAAAATATACAATAAAAATATATAAAGATTTTAAGACAAATAAACTATTTACAATTCAAGTAATTATTCATATGTTGCATGCAATGAATGACTGAATTTGCATCATTTATCACATGACTAATACAGTGTATATTTTGACATTTGTTTGGTAGTTTACGTGAATTTGAAGTGTATTTTGCAATGTGTCGATTACTTTCTTCGTTCACTTGAAAAAATTTTACATTTTAAGACATTTTCAAACTTTTCATGACATTTTCAAACTTTTCATGAAAATAATAAGCATGAATCTGGAGGATTATATGTTATAACAAATATTGAACACGGAAACAAACTGATTTGAAATATGGGAAACATACAATCACCAAATTAAACTGATTGGAAGATGAAAACATGGAACAAACAGAATTAAACTGATTTGAATATTGAAACATACGGAACTAAATCTGTGATGTTTACAGAACTTGATTGAACCCACTTGTAACCTGTATGGTAGAATGAATGTTTAGTGAAGGTATATTCACTTGAAGTCCTTTGCACCATTCCCCTTCTTTTCAATGATACACATCCAAGTCTTCCAATAATGTTTAACTTCATAAAATTACGACACATTTTCCTAAACTGGTTAAATCGTACTGGATCAATTTCGTTTTGAAAATATTGACTTGATGGGATATACACGTAATTATCATCCAGTTCGTTTATATTGTGTCTGGCTTTTAATTCTTTTCTATAATTGTTCAGTTGATACGATAAAAAGTTGGGCCCAGAAGCATCAATGTCTTGGCTGAAATGACTAAAACTGGGCAGTTCATACATAAGTTTTCGTAGGAATGGATGGTGTTGTCTACAAAACATGATCGAGTTAGTAACCATGAACATAGAGTTGTATATGAGAGAAGAGTGTTCATATGGTTCAGGGGAGATAACGCATGAGTATTTGTTAAGAACGCGGCCAAGGTAACGAAGACAAATGGTGTCCAAATCGGCGTATACTCCACCAAATTCATGCAGAACCACGTACCTGAAACAAATTGGAATAAATAAATATATAAACCTCACGTCAAAACAATACATCATTTTTTTTAATTTCCTTTTTACTATAAAAGTTAATTGTGAAATAAGCGTAATTTTCTTCTCAAATTAATTCTGATGTTTTTAAAGCAGCACGCCTCCAGATTCATGCTAATTTTCATGAAAATTTTGAAAATGTGTTTAAACTTATTATTTAGTGAAATAACCAAAAGGAAGCAATTTACACATTATCAATGGCACTTAAAACCCACGTAAATTTCGAAAAAGAGGACAAAATATGCAAAAATAACCCTTACTGCGTTAGTAACACAGTAGAAATATAGTTATAAATACTGAAAAATCAGTCATTAATCGTACATAACATGTAAATTATTACTAGAATCTTGAATATTTTTACTTTTCCAAAAATCTAAGTACATTTTTCTCAAGTTTGATTAAATTGAAATATTTTCGCTCTTCTGGAGGCATGCAGCTTTAAATAAATACTTAAGTAAACAACATTTGTCTTATGATGATAGATATACATACAGTATTGTTGGCATGGTATTTCCTGCACGAAGAATGAATCTTGCCCAGTTTTTAGCTTGTTTGACAGTTCTTTTTTTGATAAAACTTGTGCACAATGCACATTTATGCTTAAAAAATGTTTATAACATTACCTGAGCAAGTCTGCCTTTCTAACAGGTTCCACGTAGTTATCATACGTGTATAGAAGTTCTGGGTATCTCTCCACCAGCAGCTCCCTGGCAGATGCATCAGTCCAAAAATAATACTCAAAATCTGGATTCAGCGTCACAAATGACCGCACATTCTCATGAAATGCTGCCGGTATTCTAACGTCCTTCCATGTTTGATGGATGATTTTAGGTATTCTCGGGTATCTGCCAGATACTGTAGGGAAATCTTCATCAAGGACAGGTTCAAAAGGTTTAACATCCCGAATATCAATGGGTTTACCTGACCCCAGGACGATTTCATTATCACCGAATACGTGAATTATGAGCAGTATATAACAACAAAGACAACATGTAACAGTCACAGGAACTATCCATTTCTTTCGTCTCCAAAGTTTAATCATATCCTACTCCGGTATAAAATTTATTTATTTATCATTGAATACTTGTTTAATATGTAAATTGCCTTAAGCACATTCTGTTATTTACACATTGGTCTCTTAAAATATTCTTTAGCATCCTTAATTCTTTTCTACAAGATTACATATGTATAGCGTAATTCTCATAATCACCACATTAAATTTCTTTACCAAAGAGATCATAATAACTATAAAAAAAATTAAATGAATAGCATAATCTTTGTAGAAGACACTATTATAAGACTCGAATATCTTATCACCTTCAATCAAATCATGTTGACCTAATTTAACATATACATAAAGATAAGACGTACGTTACCTATGTTCGGGATTTTGTGATCTTCCCGCCATTTTGTTATCTAATTAAGGGGTTGAAATGAATATAAAATGATTTGCTCTGCTATATTTTTATTTGTAATTGTCTTGATTGCTACATACTTTCATCAATGTAGCCGAAGTTAGATAAATATCGGATACCTAATTAATACTTGAATAATTATATACGCGTAGTATATATTTCCGTCAAACAATGAAAAGAACTCGACATGGGTATTAAATCATAAATGATATGTATCACTCAGATTATGTCGGAAGGAATCGTTATCTTTGAATCATTAATTAATAAGGGAACTTACGTAAGTATGTCATTTGATTTACGTAACATAGACAATTATCTTTATCAAAGAGGAATTATGATATATAACATAAGAAGACCGTAAATTTCTTTAAAATACATGTACAGGTATTTCAATTTTGATGCTTTCATACCGATTAAGACTTCAGTAGTTGTTAAATTCTAACATCAATGGTATGGTTCTAAAAGTCATTCAAAATATGTATAGTAACATTAAATCTTGTGTTTCCCTTAATGGTGAATTGTCCCCCTTTTTGCATACATGAATGGAGTCCGTCAAGTTGAGAATCTGTCGCCTCTTTTGTTCGCTCTTTCTCTTAACGATTTACAGACATGTATTGAAGATTCAGGTGGCATCGGTGTAAAACTTGAAGACAATGTAAATGAATCTAATTGGCTTAAACTTTTAGTCTTTTTGTATGCTGATGACACCGTTATTATTTCAGATGACCCAACGGATTTCCAAATATGTCTGAACGCTTTTAATTCTTATTGTAGAGAATGGGATCTTACAGTGAACCTGAACAAAACAAAAGTTATTGTGTTCGGTTGTCGGTCTGTTCGTAACTACGAATTTAAACTTGGTGATAATATTCTCGATTTTTCTGATACATATCATTATCTAGGAGTAAAATTTTCAAGTTCCGGGTCATTTCTTAATGCTCGCAAACACATAGTTGAGCAGTCAAAAAAAGCAATGTTTTTACTTTTCTCTAAAATTAGAAATGCTGACTTACCAATTTACTTGAGCATAAAATCATTCGATCACACTGTCTTACCGATTCTAACATTTGGCTCAGAAATTTTTGGCTTCGCAAACTTAGATATGTTAGAATCAGTTCATAACGATTTTTTGCGCAAACTATTAAACGCCCGTAGAAGTACACCTATTTATATATTACACGGTGAATTGGGAAGGTATCCTATCTCAATTGTAGTTAAAAGCAGGATGATAGGATTTTGGACACGCTTACTATCTGGTGACCATAACAAGTCATCGTTTAAACTTTATACATATATGGTAAATCGTCAAACCGCAACTTTTAAATGGGCCTCGTACGTTAAGAGAATACTTGATTTAGCTGGCCGTTCATAACTGTGGTTAAATCAATTTTATATAAATATACCGTTAAATATACACGTGCATTGGTAAAACTCACGTTAATAGATCAGTACAAGCAACAATGGTACGGGAATTTGCAATCTTCTAATAAAGGCAAAATATATTATTCATTCAAATCCACATTAGAATCATATTTTAACTTATTGCCGCATAGTGACGCATTAAATTTGTTTAAATTTCGGTCTTCTAATCATAAATTTCCCGTTGAAACCGGCAGGTGGGACGGAACAGTATTCAATGACAGAAAGTGCACACTTTGTGACCTAGATGATTTAGGCACCGAAAAACATTATTTATTAAGCTGCCCTTTCTTTATGTATCAACGGTCAATTCTTACCAATAAGTTAAATTTTGCAGTCTCAAACACTGACAGTTGTTTTAATAGTTTGTTGAATATGAAATCACCTGACAAATTAAAGCATTTGTCTATTTTTTGTAAAACCTTAATGGCCAAATTTAAGTAATTATCAGAATATAGGCATAATCTTACATTACATTTCACATATTTTTGTTTGTTTTTATACAGTAACTACCTATACGGATTATGTTCTACTTTCAAACTTTATTACGGTCTCCCCCAATGTATTACTTATACACCTTTGTCAAACTTAAATCTGTGTTTTATTATTATTTTCCTCATACTGTACTTATGTACCTGAGAGAATAAAGAGTATGTTCTGTTCTGTTCTGTTCAGTTGTAACGAAATATAGCACGGATATTCTCGATACATTGAATCAAGTACATGACCTAAACTATGTTATTTTGAATATTAAAGTCATTTAACATTTTTTTGTTCTCAAACCGAAGCAGTGATATAAAAAGTTGTGATACAAAGTGTGGTCGGAAGTTCCACGATTGGTTTAACTTACGTTTGGGCCATACAATCAACAATTGTAGAAATATTCTTTCCATGTGTCGTGTTCAACATTACAGATGAAGTATATTTTTAAATACATGTACTATAAATGTTTGCTATTTTTTCACCCGATTAAAAAAAGAATATATATGTATATATGCAATTTATTGTTAATAAATTGAACTTTTTAAAAAAAATAAAATGCTTTCATTCCGTAGTTCATCACTATATCATAGAGCCAATATATCTCCTTCTAAATCTACATGCAAACTTCAAATACCGAATAACGAGTATACACAAATAACATTGTTCTCATTATTATCTGTAATGTATCATGTAAGAAAACATTAAAAATTTTGTAATACATATTCAACAATTAATGTCAATCATATTCATGACCAGTGTGATTTATAAAATATTCAAATTCTAAAAATAAAATGTCTGACAAAATATTGCTAGTGTGACTACCCAACACTGAATGTCTTATCTGATTGTTTACTTGTAAAGGCCAAAACTGACCAGTTCTTAACCAATGAGAGGAAATTATTTTCCCGCTAATTCGCTACACTTACACGCGGGAAAATACATTTTCCGTAGGTTCTGTCCTGTATATAGGTCCTTTCTTTTTTACGGCCCTGATTGCTCTTCTGACATTTTTTACTGTGAATATTTAAATCGACCCTTATTTCTCGAAATTTCTCTGTGTTAAGTTGATTCTATTTTGTTTGAAGGCAATCGGTTTTATGATGGTTTTGAGGGAATGTTGATCTGCCGAATACTGTGACATTTTGAGAACAGAAACTTTCGTCTGCAGTTTGAACGTGATGTATAATGTATTTTAGGAATGTTAACAAAGAGGGTTTTGAAGCAATTCAACAAAATGGTATATTGATCTCCCAATAAATCAATTAACAAAAGCACTTTATATATCGCCAATGACAAGTAGCTTTTATATCTTTGACTCCCACGAACATGTTGTTGGTGAATTTTCATACCTCTCAAAACTTCAGGTAACAGTCTTCCATTAATATTTATATTGATATATATTTGTATCACCATATAACGTGTATAACAAACAAAAATTCCTGATTTTGGTTTTGCAATTCATCCCAATTGTTTTTTTTTTATTCCAGTGTGGATCTACTTTCAGTATTTATCTGGGATTTAAAAATCTTAAATTACAGGTATTAAAAAAACACTTTTTTTAGATTTGAAATGAGCCAAAATGCATGTAATATTACTATATTACATTATTATTACTATATTTTATTATATACTTTTTGTATATTTGTAACAATTATAATAATGAATGAAAAAACAGACTTTGTTCATTTTGACTATTGTTTTGTATGTTCCAAAGAAAATACATTTCATATTCTAATCTCTAGCAAACCTACCAAAGTTCATGATGAACAATGTCTTTTGTCCTCCCATTTATCTATGATATACAATTCTGGTAAAACCCAATTAACCACTGAGCACTTTATAAGAATATCTAGTCATCAGATGTCTACTAGTTCATAGTCATTTGCTGCATTTCTTGCGTGGACGCCCTTTGATGCTTTGCATCAATGCTTTTCTTGTCATATCATTTCCCACGAAACATGCAAAGGACATTTTGAGAAGTAAAGTCCATGAAAGTTTTTGTTTTGGCTTATTTTCATATGGATTTTTATATTTACCATGATTAGTTGTTGATATTTGTAGAAATTGAGCAGGATTATAGGTGAAAAAGAATATGTACATGCTTTGATATTTTATCATCTTATAGTACTGACAACAGTAGTGACACTGTTGCAATACTGTTATGTCACATTACATTTACAAGTCTTGTAAGTCTTGTTTGTATTCAAGGGAATTACTTTCCTTAATAGGTTGACATCAGTGAAAGCATATTTTTTGTTGAAAATTTGATATCTGGCCCCTCTCTAGTGGACAGTGCATACGAAAGTATAAATATGCAAAAATGATTTACAAAACATTCAGAATAATGTACAATACATGTAGTACTTCATCTGAATAGAACATGACCTGTGCGTAGGAATGATTTGGTAAGGTATCTGTAATGAGCGCCTTTTTTTGCGCGGAGCTTCTCAATTGGTGCATTGCAGCAACATTTGTACTTGTGGTATGAGAATTTTCTCACATTTTGTCATGCCCATCTCAATGATATACTAGTATGTAAAACGATAACAATGTAATCTTCGTTAAAATTACTTTGTTATTGGAATACAAGCATATATGAGTGAAAACGAAGGGGTGTTTGCTAAATCGATAGCTCTCATCTGATGATGAAGCTGTTTTAATTTAAACACCTTTAATAGTGAACATTTGTTTGTTAAATTTCAATGAAAGAGTAAAATGTTTTGATACATTTTAATATAATTATGTACTTTGATTTATTCATTGTTCTGTTGCGTAGACTGATTCGAGATATATTTGTATAGCATAGCTGACTTTCTGTGAAAGAGTATTATTGAATAAAGGACACAGTCTAGTCTGTCTGGTTTTCATGCCAGCGTTTCTCCGGAAAATCAGCGTCTGTCAAATGATAAAGCAACGAGGGAAGACAAAGTATGTCAATGATATCAGACGGTCTAGTTAAAGTCAACCCCTTATCCACTAGTTTGACTTTATATGTGCCGGCAATATTACATGGCATAAAAAACGAAATTATATCAGAAATATAACGGCGCCATTATAATGTTTTGTTTGAATATATTCAAGTGAAAGATAAAGTTTGTAAAATTAATAATGTATCTTTCACTACAAGCATTCACAATTAAATCATTTCAAAATTAAACTTGTTTAAAGATATACTACGCTCACCCTTGAGTAAAATATTTTGATTTATTGAAATCTATGAAATTCTTTATGAATATGTCTAATTGGAATAACAGAATGAATAAACAACTTTTGTGAAGCTGCGTTCCCTTTTACATGCCAATTAATGTTAGTATTTTCTTGAAAAAAAACTGCCAGATTTTTAATGACCATCTATAGTGTGTAACATTTAAGACATAGCATATCGACTTTGTGTGAAGTCAAAACATGTTTATTTTATATTTGCAGGGTATATCTTTTACACTCTTTGATTGATTTACAATGTATTGCGTATTAAAACAAAACACACACACAAATATCCCCGAATAGAGGAGATCCCCCGTGACAAATGGAAGCATATATGGTATATATACCGGTACCGTTGGCAAAGTGGTTAAGGCGTCCGCCTTCGGATCGGGATGTCGAAGGTTCGAGCCTCAAGGGGAGCGTTAATTGAAGGATGAATGTTTCTCGTGGGACTCGTTCCGAAATGGCCGCTTCGTGAGCCGCGAGGTAGTTAAAATGAATGGTTACCGACTTCTATCCGCCTGACACCTGGCATAGTGATAGGAGTTGGGAGGTACATGGTATGCAAGCAAGAGGTGCCTCATAAGTCAGAAATGGCTGGCCCTTTCAGTAGGGGTGACACTATAATAAACAAGACCTTTACCTTTTATATGAATGAACGCAATTAGCATACCCGGTTTATATTTGAAAATATAAAATTCCCCTCGTTCCTCTGCATGGACAAAAGTTCAATTCTATCTTTCACGGATCAATGATCCCAAAGTATCATACACATATCTAACAACACTGAGATGAAGTACTAGACAATCTCACAAATAGACAACATTTCTTGTGGCTATAGGGGACACCCAGTTCGCAAGATCTGAATGCACGTAGTAAATATTGTTAGTGCTTTTCTGTTATGTTGAGCATGAGAAAGAAAATTGGTAATTTTTCCTTGCTTTGATGAATAGACAGAAGTTTTTTTTTTCTCAAAAGACTTGTAAAGAATCTAGAACACTCGTAATCTACAGAGATTACCTGACTTATATTAATATATGACCCCGTTTAATAGACTTGCTTTCAAGATTATTTGATCTACAAAGTCTAAGAATTGTATGGAAATGTTCATATTTAAATATTTCCGAGGAATTCGGTCATTCTGTCAACACCAAAAAATAATTACAATAACAACAAAATCATACTTTCTTTGCACTTAAGACCATGAACATGCAAACAATGTCCCTAATTACCAATTCAAACTCGAAATTAGACACTTATTTGTTTGAGAAAAAATGAATTAACCCGGTAAAATCATCTTACATTGTTATCATTTGTACTTTCGTAATTATTTAGAGGACAAAAATCTGTTTTCTAGAAATAACCTGGCAATTTTTGTAATTTTACATCTTTTAAAAAAAAAAGTATTTGACATTACTATGTATTTTTCTTCCTTTGTACTATTTCAGGTGAAACAAGGAGGATCTGACTGCAAAGCAGGAGAAACGCAACATGTATACATCTTACAGTTATACATTAAATGAGAAGAAAAGAAGCATACATTCTGATAAAGCAAAAGATGCAGGCTATAATAATGATGTTTTGCATAAAATAAAGATTATAGTAAGATATAGTATAGTTACCTATGTACTTACTTTCATGCATAATAATGTATTCATGTACTAAACAGACAATTTCTTCTCTTAGATAAAATTTGATCCATCAATATAGTAACAGATCTATTTATATTGGACCTTCTGATTTGATCGAAGGATTCCACTTAAATGATTTCAAATACAGATATAGATATGGTCTAATAAAGGCAATAAGAGATGTAAAGGTGAATTTCATGTCATGGTTCCTAAAGAATAATATTGCTTTACATGTGCATATCTTCAAATGTACATTAAACATTTCAATCTTTATAACAGAAATGAATGAAAATGAAGAAATGTTACAGAACTATTTATCAACAAGAACACATTTGGCTTTCAAACTGAATTCAAAATAATGTAAATATTTTAAGTAATTTGTTGAATAAATAATTAAATAAGTAAATAAATGATTAAATAAATAAATAAACAAATAAATAAATAAATAAATAATATAGTAACAAAGCTAAATAACAAGAGCTGTCCGTAAGACAGCGCGCTCGACTTTTTTATTGCTTGCCAATAAAAAAAGTTTTTGCAGTAAAAGGCAATACAAGAATCTCTGTATTTTTAAAGTGAACAATGGCCATAATTCAAATAAAATCTTTGACAGAATTACCTTCTCCTGGACATGTTTGGGAATCATGATTGTAAACAAGTATTCCAACTTTCAAATTAATATCTCAACAGTTCAGTCAAAAAGTGGACTGGTACTAAAAACTTAACCAAGATTCTAAGTCGATAAAAGGCCTTAATTTTTAAACAAATCCTTGACAGAGTTACCTTCTCTTGCGTACAGATGGGGGTAATGATGTGAAATAGCATTAAAAGTTTCAAAGCAATATCTCAAAGGGTTAAGGCAATAAGTGGATTTTACCCATATTCAATGTATTTTCTAAGTCAAAAAGGGCATAATTCTGTCAAAAACCTTGACAGAGTTATGTCCTCTTGTCTGTTGATGAAGGTCGTGATGGTAAACAAGTATGGTCAGTTTCAAAGCAATACCTCCAATGGTTTTGAAAAAAGTGAGGTGGTACAAAAACTTAACCAGCTCAATACACTTTCTAAGTCAAAAAAGGGCCATAATTCTGTCAAAACCTTGACAGAGTTATGTACTCTTGTCTGTAGATGGAGGTTATGATGGTGAACAAGTATGGTAAGTTTCAAAGCCATACTTGTAATACTTCTGAAATAAAGTGGGGTGGTACGAAAAACTTAACCAAGGTGTGACGCCAACGCCGACGCCGACGCCGACGCCGGGGCGAGTAGGATAGCTCCCCTTTTCATAGAAAAGTCGAGCTAAAAATGAAATTGATTGCGTTATAAAATTGTCCATCTCACTTCGATTACAGAAAAGAACAGAAACTTTACTTTACATGTATCAATATACAAAATATAATCAAATATAAGACACATTCCTCAATCATATCTATTCAAATGTTAGCAAGTGCTTATTATAATATAATTTATAAGTGCGTAACCACAAATCATATCAAAATATCAACAAAGCAAAATGCATTCGTATTCTTTTTAACTTTAGAAATTATGCAATTAATAATATTTATTAACGTTATATTACACAGAGGTCTGACCCTGACTTCAACGATGTGTAACTGATATTCTCATAGCCAATACTTCTCTTAAATAACAAGCAAGGTTATGTAACATAATCTTATAATCACTATTAAATGATTCTAAGAACATGTATATGCTAGGTCTAACGTAGTAAAATATCTTAATGTATTTTTTCTTAATTCGTATGTCGTTGTAACAAGTGCATACCATTATAAAATAATAACATTATACCATTATTTTGGCGGCATGGCCGAGTGGTTAAAAGTGGCGGCATGGCCGAGTGGTTAACGCTTCGGACTAGTAATCTAATGATCGCTAGCCGCATGGGTTCAAACCCTGACAGGGGTCAGTCGTTGTTTCCTTGAGCAAGAAACTTTACACTAATTGCTCAGTACTGGTTGGTTCCAGGAACGGATTCGAAAGTGCGTTTATAAACTTGTAGCTTCCTGCACAATCGAACTAAAATAAATTCTGTATAAACCAAGTGCATACCATAATAAAATGATACTCATCTTCTATATAATGTAAACTACAGCAATGAGTGTATACAAAAACGTTAAGTATTTTTGAATAACAGGCAATAAAATTACAACAAAAACAAAATAGCGTGTAATATAGAAATGTATATTCATTTTGTTTTCACTCGGGTCATGTTTCAGCTATGTAGACCTTATCAATGAATATACTTTGATATTTTACCATGCTGTCAAAATACATTTTAACAGGTTTCATTGATGGTAAAAAAACACACTTATCTCTAAACTAGTTCTAATCATCAAGAGTAAATGTCCTCAATAAGATTATTTTTTTTCCGCAAATATCAAGTTATATGGCGAGTCTCCAATTTGTGCTATGCTGTGTGTTAATGAAATTGGACGGCCTAGAAAAGGATAACCCATGTTCACTAGATCTAACAAAGGTGCCCGCAGTATATCATATAAAAGCCGACATTTTTACATTAGTTAACATTGATTTCTAACATTAATAAATACAATAACAAAAATGTAGCATGTATTACTGTCGAATATGTTACAAATAATGTAGAACGGAAGTATTCTTTTGTATAAAGACGATACAAACGACAAAAATGAGTACATTATATGTGAGTATTTTCTCCATCCAGTTATAGCCAGCCTGAACATCATCGACGTGTCATACATATATGTAGTATTGGGACAAAGTTATAAGTAAGTCATTCAAAATACACCACAGACCGCACAAAATCTCAAATAGGCACAATTTATATCTTAGATAGTTATATTTATTGCGAGGAAAAGACATCAACAACACCCCCTACCCCCCACACAATTTTCCACTACAAAAAATGGCGAGCGACAATTTTCTCTCTTTCGAACACGTCAAAAGTATATAAGATTATTTAAGAATTATATTTTATTTCATTTTCCATTTTTCTAAAAAAAGAGACGAAATGAGAAAGTTTCTTTACAAATTCGCTTATCATAAAAACAGATAAATAACAGAAATACCATGAGTGTTTTGATGCTTGTTTTCTTTTGTATCATAGGAAAACATTAGATCCCGTTCCATGTCATCACATTATGAGCCCCGAGAATAAAGCAACCAATGTACGAGTATCAAAATATGACTTTTCTACCGTTAATCCTTTCCACAAGTACTTGACCTACAAATCAATCCTGTAAAGGTACATTGAAATTGCATTTATAGTATAAGAGATGTAGTCCTAACACCCTTTTCATTCAAGGACCATATAGCGATATGAGCACGTACTTGACCTCCCAATAGATCCTGTAAAGTTTTATTGATACTGCATTAGTGGTGTAAGAGGAGTAGTCTGGACAAACTAAAAGAAATAACAAAATGAAAGGGTCATAACTCCAACACAATTTAGTACACCATAAAAAGCCAATGGTATGCACAACTAGATTAGGTACTAATCATTACTGTAGTTCGGATGAAATTGCACAAGTGGTTTTTGAGAAGTAGTCCGGACAAGCTTTTGTGTATCTGGCAACACACAACTTAAACACATTAAAGGGCCATATCTCGGCTAAAAATCATTCAACCGGAAAAACCCATGCAATTTGCGCAAAAACAAAAAAGCTACATTATCATGTATAGGGGTATTTTTAAATTCTTGTTCTTTTTTTGCTTGTTCTTTTTTGTGTGTGTGCTTTTTACTTAAGCTAGCAATGGACTTAAAAAAGTTAACATTTTAAATTCATTTATTGTAATTGCGTAAAGAATAGAAAGCCGGCAATAAGTTGCAGGATAAAAAGGTACTATTTACGAACTATTCTAACACAATCCGCATTTTCCCTATTGAACATAGAAGAACCGAAAATGTGTGTTATTATGCTATAAATCACTGTTTGACGTTCTTATTGTTATAAGTATGCTTGAACAAAGGATCAGCCACATCACAAATAATGTTTGAAAAATTACAAATCATATTTTCAACACAGCTATTTGACAACGAAACTGCATCGTTAAAAACGGTATTAAAATCTGTTAACCGGCCGATAATGCCCCGTTTAAATTGATCGTTTAAATCCGGTTTCTATGTTTGATATGTATGTGAGCTATCATCACTATGCTCGCTCGGACCAACGGAATTACGTGCTTTTAATGTAAAAAGTAACGGCGCGTGGTCGCTGAACAAATTTTACACACCTCCTCTATTGTTTGTGACAGGTCTATATTTTTAGGATAGACCTGTTTTAACAAAAGAAATTCCGTTATGAGGTCTATCTTTTGCACGTGCACAGGTCTGTTCTAGTCAGACAGACCCGGTTATGAAAAACACGTGAAAAAATAGACCGACAAAGAAAACATGAAATGCAATCAAAAATTAAAAATAAAATGTAAATAAATGATTGTCATAATATTCCTGTCTGACAAAATCTGGATACATTCTTTTAAACAAGATAATGTTAATAATTATTCCAACATCTCTATATTAAATCTTTGAATGAAATAAATGGATAGCATATCAAAGTTTTTTCTAATCGCGTCATTTTTCAAAGTGATAGTAATCTAAGCGCTTCTTCTGTCATTAATTTCACAATATATCAAAAATGGGTGCTTTAAGTTCATGTCTATGAAACTTTAACAGTTATCACCGCATACATATCACGATTCTAAATCATCTAATCCATAAAAAATTCATAGTACCAAACGCCCATATCGAAAAAATATAACAAAAATATGTCCGTTTCATTTGTGATTCAAATAACGTCCATTTGATATACTCTTTGCCTAGGAAACCGCAGCTACCTACAGTTCATAGCAAAGTCCCTGGTTACATTCCCACCCTCAGGATCAATCAGATTGTTAAATCCCCGTTAACCCGTCCCCACCCCCTCTTTTATTTAGGCTTTATTCTACCTTTCTATTCAACCCGCGAAAAATCAAAACTGATTTCCCCTGAAAACCTTCGAGTTCAAAGAACGTTAAAGATATAATCCAAACCTTGCTTATAGTGACATGCAGATACAAGTACTCAAAGTGGATTGGTCTACAATGGACGCATCTCCCATTAGTTAAAATATCGACAAAAACGATTAAGATATTATTAAAAGAAATATTGAAAAAGAAATGTTAATATAAAGTTATAAGTGATTTAGTTTAAAAGTTTATTTTCATCATTTTTATTCTAGAACACTTTATAATCTGCTATATAAAATATAATTTCGGATCATGTATCTTACACATTACTACACATGCAACAATATACATAATTATGTAAGTCTTTCATGGTGTGCTGGGTATCGGACTTTTGCCCTTCAGACAGTTGCCCCTCGGAGTTTGCTCCCTTTTTGCAGTGGCGGACATTTGCCCCCTCCCCCATATCTTTGGAAGGGTTTGGACATTTGCCATTAAAATGTTAAAAAAAATTTAATTGTTGAATTGTTTGTTACAAAAATTAAAATTCATTGCCTATTGTCGAAATTCCATTTTGGTTCAATTAACAAAAACTCTCGCGCAAATTTGTGAAAACTTAAAATAAGCATCCATAAATAAAAAATAAAGTACATAAATATATACACGAGATGACCTCTGACAAGTTACAAGCAAAAAACAGGGGTCAACGTCAGAGAGGGCAACTGTTCGGGGGAGCAAATGTCCTAGAATTTGAAATGTCTGATACGAAATACTTTCAAACATAATTATTCATTCTTTTACATAAATTCAATTACAGACCCATTTACTTATTTTTGACAAATTACACATTTAGCCTTTTTTATTATTTATTTTGAAAAACAAAGTTAAATGCAAAATATATACTATATAAAAGCAGAACATTGATAAAAGCTTACCTGTTTATGCGCTGTGTTAAAAAATTATCTTTATATGCATTACATGAAATGTTTCGGATCAGCCATTGCTCAAGCCAATAGTTTGACGGTGTGTAAGTTGGATATCGGCCTCGTACATCGATCTTTCTGTTTAGGAAAGACCTGGTCACGAATTTCATGAAACACATCGAGCGCTACGCGCTCTCGGTGTCACAAGAAATTCGTGACCAGGTCTTTCCTAAACAGAAAGACTTCGTACTCGGTCGATATCCTATACAAATTGACCAGTTTTAAAGGAGCATATCAAATGAAAATCATTTTCGTTCAAAAGAAGGTAGTCTATTGTACTATTTGCACTGCGACGTTAATAAGTAAATGAACCACAATTATAATCTGATCCTAGTAAACCGTTAGCTATGCGCATATTTGTACATTTACAAAAATCAAGCATTTTTAATCCCCTTGCATTACACAAAGAATCTTGAGAGGCCCTGCATAATGACACATCGGGAATATAATCATCATAGTCAATATCATTAACATTTCGGTCACAGACAACAAAGTCAGGTTTGATTCCTACACGACAGTTCCAGTCTCCAGCAATTATTACACTACCATGTTGCTCAAAGTGAAAAATATCCTGTGCAAGAGTATTAAATAAGTCTTCATCAATTAAATTGGCAGCCAGAGAATCGTCAGACCCCAAATATTAACCACACAAATATATATCACATTCAAATTAAAAAAGTCATTATCTAATTTCAGCCATAAGAGTGTGTCAAAATTATTATTTACTATTGATATTCCTGGTTTCATTGCATTTCCAATATACAAAACAATACCCCCACTATTTCTTTTGGCCCTTCTATGCCTAAACCTCCTGTAAAAAATATAACAAGTAAAACCATCCAATTCAATATTTGAATTTTCATCAGTCCAAGATTCAGACAAAAAATTATACCATTATCTCTGATTTTAGCAACAAAGTCAATATCTTTTAATTTTCCAGCAGTAAGACCATTGCAATTCCACACCCAAAACCTTTGGTCCACTCTCTTGTAAATCCTAGACCTCTGCCGGCTTGCCATTGATGTACAGTGTGACGTATGAAATCCAAGCGGTTTTTCCATCCTCCTTAGCCTTCTTCATCAGGGGGACCAACCGACGACGCTTGGCCATTACATCTGGTGGAAATTATTCGTGAACATAAAAGCGTGTACCTTTGAACTCTGAGCGCTTGTTACGAACGAGTTCACGGTCCTTGAAGAACGTAAATTTGCACAAAATATTACGACCAACATGCCTCTCACCTTCCCTGTGGGTACCCATCCTGTGCGCACGTTCGATCTTTATATTGTCAACAATAACAATGTCCTGGGCTAACTTAAGGTTATTTACCATAAACGCCCTCAATGAAGCTTCGGTTTCTGTAGACTTCTCATTGGCCGACTCACTGATGCCACCAAATACCAAGTTATTCCTCATACTTTGGGATTGAACATACAGCAAAGAATCCTTTAAACTGGCATTTTCACGTTCAAGTTGCTGGATCTTTGACACAGTTTCAGTCTCAGACAATTCAATATGATCTACACGATCTGCCACATTACTGATGTTGTTGCATGCATCTTTGGCATTAACTTGCACCAACACCACAGAGATTTAAGTTCTTTTTTAAATTTATCCACTTTCAGATCTAATGCATCTAATTTGTTAAGTTTCTGTTCTACATTTTCTAGGCGACTATCAATTTTCTTTAGAAATGTCAATATCACATCGTTTTGTTGAGTTGACCGGACATTTATATCGGTATCCAAGTTAACGGCTACAGTTTTGGAAGATGAAGCCATGTTATTTGATGTTAAAGTTTCTGAATTGATTACAGAGCTCGATATACCTACTAAATCGACAAAAGAATCTGAATTTTGTGAAGAGTTCTCAAACACGGGAAATGACTGATCATATAACACTGTATTTGTTTCGTTTAAAGCTTCACTTACTATTGTTTCACAATCGTTAATGTTCTCACCATTTTGACATCTGACGGGCCTCCTATTCTAAACACTTTGCTCAAACTGAAAAACTCATCGTCAGTACTATTCTTTTTTTACGTTTAGATTTCTTTTTCGTCATTTTATATCCAGATTCATATTACACATCGGTTATCGAGGTATTAATCCAAATCACAATGACAAAAAACTACTTAAATTCAAATATTTCTATTTTTTTCTTCAGAGCGTCAAAAACACGTCCATTACTTATCACGTGACCTATCATTATTCATTAAGGGGTTGAAATGAATATAAAATGATTTGCTCTGCTATATTTTTATTTGTAATTGTTTTGATTGCTACATACTTTCATCAATGTAGCCGAAGGTAGATAAATATCGGATACCTAATTAATACTTGAATAATTATATACGCATAGTATATATTTCCGTCATACAGTGAATCATGGAAATGAAAAGAACTCCGTAAATTATTACTGACAGTATAGTGTAAACAAGAATTTAAATGCACTTTTTGTTACTTTGCTTTAAATTAATGGAAGTAATTTTCTCAAATACAAATACATGTCATTTGATTTACGTAACATAGACAATTATCTCTATCAAAGAGGAATACACGTCCAGGTATTTCAATTTTGATGCTTTCATACCGATTAAGAAGTCAGTAGTTGTAACGAAATATAGCACGGATATTTTCGTTACATTGACTTAACTATGTAATTTTGCGTATCAAAGTTATTTAACATTTTATTTGTTCTCAAACCGAAGCAGTGATATAAAAAGTTGTGACAAAAAGTGAGGTCGGAAGTTCCACGATTGGTTTAACTTACGTTTGGGTCATACAATCAACATTTGTAGAAATATTCTTTCCATGTGTCGCGTTCAACAATACAGATAAAGCATATTTTTATATACATTGTGTACAATAAATGTTAGCTATTTTTTCACCCAATGAAAAATTATATGAGCCGCGACCTGACAAAACCAACGTAATGCGTTTGCGACCAGCATGGATCCAGACCAGCCTGCGCATCCGCGCAGTCTGATCAGGATCCATGCTGTTCGCTATCAGTTTCTCTACTTGTAATAGGGTTTGTAAGCGAACAGCATGGATCCTGATCAGACTGCATGGATGCGCAGGCTTGTCTGGATCCATGCTGGTCGCAAAAGCATTACGTTGGTTTTGTCATGACGCGGCTCATATATGTATATATTCAATGTTTAGTTATAAAATTAATTAATCGTTTCGAAATAAAATGCTTTCATTCTGTGGTTCGACATCTAAGACTACTAATTTTACTTACAACATCTGTATTAAACAGTTACGTTTATACAGTTAAAATTTTCATTTGAAATTTACAGAGAAAGACTAAATATAAGTAAAGTTATCATTGGCCATTTAATACTTTCCCATCAAAATAGCCCTAACAAGTTTCAAGTTTTTTTTATTTCAACTAGGCCCATATGGGCATCAGTTTTATAAACCGAAAATTTCACAAACAAATGGACATTAACAAGAAAATAATACAGATGTGTAAATAAAGCGTGAGACAAAATAATTTGCATGATAAATACAAAAATAAGACTAGAGATACTTATGAATGACTTTACAAATGAGAGACTAGAATGAGACATAATGCAACCGCACAATGACAATTCCTGACCAAAAACGCAAATGAAGTGATGCAGCGACATGGTGTAACCTAAACATGAACCCATGAAGTCCCTCATTTCAACCACACCACGCCAGTACAATAAGTTCCACTAAAATTACAAGGAGGCGTCATAATGCGATTACAAATGTCATGAGACCTTAAAGATGAAAAAATAATAAAAACATAAATAAAATACATTAAAAAAGATAAACTAAATAATGAAGATCAAGACAATACTTGGCAATAGATACTGACTAGAAGGTGATAAACATTATTCAACCATAGACATTTCGGTGCTGAGACCGAGACGCTTTTAACTATCACCACTTGCAAGTCACGTGACCAAGAATGTTGTGAAAAGGAAAATCCTACTTGAGGTGCGTTATGGTATGAAAATATTCTCACATTTTTCAATGCCCATCCCAAGATGTACTAGTATGTAAAACGATTACAATGTAATCTTCGTTAAAATAACTTTGTTATTGAAATACAAGCATATATAAGTGAAAACGAAGGGGTGTTTGCTTAACCCGATATCGATAGCTCTCATCTGATGATGAAGTTGTTTTAATTTAAACACCTTTAATATTGAACATTTATTTGTTAAAATTTCAATGAAAGAGTAAAATGTTTTGATACATTTTAATATAAGTATGTACTTTGATTTATTCATTGTTCTGTAGCGTAGACTAATTCGAGATATATTTGTATAGCATAGCTGACTTTCTGATATGTGAAAGAGTATTATTGAATAAAGGACACAGTCTTATCTGTCTGGTTTTCATGCCAGCGTTTCTCCGGAAAATCAGCGTCTGTCAAATGATAAAGCAACGAGGGAAGATAAAGTATGTCAATGATATCAGACGGCCTAGTTAAAGTCAACCCCTTATTCACTAGTTTGACTTTATATGTACCGGCAATATTACATGGCATGAAAAACGAAAATAATCAGATATATAACGGCACCATTATAGTGTTTTGTTTGAATATACTCAAGTGAAAGATAAAAGTTTGTATAATTAATAATGTATCTTTCACTACAAGCATTCACAATTAAATCATTTCAAAATTAAACTTGTTTAAAGATATACTACGCTCTAGATTATTTGATCTACAAAGTCTAAGAATTGTATGGAAATGTTCATATTTAAACATTTCCGAGGAATTCTGTCATTCTGCCAACAACAAAAGATAATTACAATAAAAATAAAATAATACTTTCTTTGCACTTAAGGCCATGAAAATGAAAACAGTGCTGCTAATTACCAATTCAAACTCAAAAAAAGACACTTATTTGTTTGAGAAAAAATTAATAAACCCGGTAAAATCATCTGACATAGTAATCATTTGTACTTACATTATTAGAAATCTCCACAATTTTAGATAAACAAACGCATGTAAAGTTTCTTACATTGTGTTTAATGCAATTATTAATAAAAGACAACGACATCCTATAATCTGTTATTATAGTGAATTTTTCCACTTCATTGCAAATAAATTCAAGTCAGCATTTCAGTTTATGTAATATTACCTAACATAAACTTGTTTTTTTCTGGCCAGATGTCCGGTAAAAGGTGTGATTTTAATACTAGGAATATTCTCCAACCAGAGATTGATCTAGTTCTAATATAAACTGAATTGAATCCATATTCGTATGCAAACATAACGCAAGTCATACAGTATGTTAAAGCAGCATGCCTCCAGATGAGCCAAACTATTTCAATAAAATCAAACTTGAGAAAAATGTATTAAGATTTTAGGGAAAGTAGAATGATTCAAGATTCAATAATAGTTGACATATTATGAGTGACTTATTGCTATATTTTCATCATTTATAACTACATTTCTATTGCGTTACTAACGCAGTAAGAGCAATTCATGAATATTTTGACCTCTTTTTTTAATTAACGTGGGTCGTAAGTGTCATTGATAATTTGTAAGTTGCTTCCTTTTGGTTACTATACAATATTATACTTTCAAATACATTTTCAAAATTTTCATGAAAATAAGCATAATCTGGAGGCGTGATGCTTTAACCTCAAGTGGGTCAAAGAAATATTCGGGCTAAACAATATTACAACAGAATATAATTCAATTCAAAAGTTTGAACTTACCATTCAAAAAAAATTCGCACATTCGAATGTATCTTTTTAAATCAACAAGTCCAGTATGGAATGGAATTAAAGTATCTACGAAGTACTTATTTGTAAATTAAAGTCATAGTACTGATAAATCAAGTGATAAGAAGTTAAAGACAGTAAAATATACGTATATAATTCTTATAACAACATGTTGGCGTTTCTAAGCCAACAT
Source organism: Ruditapes philippinarum (assembly GCF_026571515.1). Taxonomy (NCBI): domain Eukaryota; kingdom Metazoa; phylum Mollusca; class Bivalvia; order Venerida; family Veneridae; genus Ruditapes; species Ruditapes philippinarum. Next base: position 91,353 of record NW_026859688.1, read on the forward strand.
GTGAAAACAATCACCCAACTTTTGTTATTGTTGAAAAAAATCTTATATCAGAAAAGGATTGTGAAATTATTATTTATTAATAACTATATAATCAGAATTTGATACATTGTTAATAAATGTTTGAAGAAACGTGAAAAGGCAATTGTCAGCTATATTTTAGATTTAAGTCTCAACTAGTTTATAGATGTAAAATACCGCACAATATATTTTATTTTGTGAAATGATACCCTTGAGTAACAAAGTAAAAACATATCAAATAAAAGATTTTTTTCTAGAGAACAAAAATCTGTTTTCTAGAAATAACCTGACAATTTTTGTATCTTTACATCTTTAAAAAAAATAGTATTTGACAATACTATGTATTTTTCTTTCTATGTACTATTTTAGGTGAAAAAAGGAGGATCTGACTGCAAAGCAGGAGAATACGCAACATGTAATAAGCATATCTATTCAAATGTTAGCAAGGTAAATGTTTTTATTGCTTAATATATAATTGCGTAAATACAAATCATATCAAAATATCAACAAAGCAAATTGCATTTGTAATTTCTTTAACTTTAGATGCAATCAATAATATTTATTAACGTTATATTACACAGAGGTTTAACCCTGACTTCAACGATGTGTAACTGATATTCTCATAGCCAATGCTTCTCGTATATAACAAGCAAGGTTACTTAAAATAATCTCATTATCACTATTAAATAATTCTAAGAACTTGTACATGCTAGGTCTAACGTAGTAAAATATCTTAATGTATTTTTTCTTAATTCTTATGTCTTTGTAACAAATGCATACCATAATAAAATGATACTCATCTTCTATATAACGTAAACTACAGCAATGAGTATATACAAAAACGTTAAGTATTTTTGAATAACAAGCAATAAAATTACAGCAAAAACAAAATAGCGTGTAATATAGAAATGTATATTCATTTTGTTTTCACTCGGGTCATGTTACAGCTATGTAGACCTAATCAATGAATATACTTTGATATTTTACCATGCTGTCAATACACATTTTAATACTGTGCCAGGATGATAACATGAGCCTTTGTTTACATAACAAAGATTAATAACAATGCGACAAATAGGTATGGCAGATTGAAGTCCTCTGAATAAAACACAAAGTTAAACGAGGCATATCCATGTGTCTTGATAGCGCAGTAGGCAGAGCGTCCGTGTCTGTGTTGTATTCATGCATTTACATGTTCAAATCATAGTTAGGTATAATTACATATGAGATTTTTATATATCTTTTTCTTATTTCCAAATAGTTTCTAATGTGTGGGATAGAATATATTTGTACACAGGTTGGCATGCACTTGTATAAAAAGTTTTAGGGGCGTGGACGGTAACTTGCACTTTCCAGTACCGTCCATGAACAGGCTCAATCAAACCGAGCCTGCAACATTTTCAATTTTGCCGTGTTGGGCTTTCTTTAGGGATTCTGTTTATCTCTATTTTATGGTCACATCAGCGTAATTTGTGCAGTGTGGCGGTCGTAAAAAGTCTCCCCGTACATTTAATCAAAGATGTTATATTTTCGATCATTGAAGATCGTTCAGCACGACATAATTGTTTTGTATTCATGTTATGTGGTAATTTAAGTTTCTTCTATTTGGCCTTTTCAACTTGGGTGGTTCCAGTATTCCTACTTAAATATTGTTTAATCACCCTAAGGATATGTTTCCTTTGACGTATTATCTGTGATATGCAGGCTTCATAACCTCTGATCCCCTTTCAAAATTCCATTTTATTTAGTTCCGCCCATTGTTTTCTCGTTTGGTGACACGCATGCATTTTTTTACTTGGGGACCATATGCCGCTTTTCATGGAATGGCACTTACGTGTCACATTAAAGGTTCCATGATAACCGCCATATGAACACATCTGCGGATGTTTCGAAATTCCAAATTGTACCAGTTCATGTTGTTGAATTCTGCTTAAGCCGGTGCTAGGGGCGTGGACGGTAACTTGCACTTTCCAGTACCGTCCATGAACAGGCTCAAGCAAACCGAGCCTGCAACATTTTCAATTTTGCCGGGTTGGGCTTTCTTTAGGGATTCTGTTTATCTCTATTTTTAGGATAATGTCAAACGTCAGGAAAACACTTTATTAGAAATGTAAAAAATATAATGAAATAAAGTGTTTATATTGATCCATGTATATTAAAATTATTATTATTTCGTTATCGCAGTGTGTTAAAATAATTCGATTTTTAAAATGATATAAAAAAGAAACAAAAAGGAAGAAAAGAAATAGAAATTAAAAAGAACAAAATATATTCAAACAAAAGACAAAGTAAATAAAAAAGGAGAAAAACACTAACAACATCATCATAGTAACATGTCAGAGCGTAGGGTTCGAACCTATGAGTTCAAATCATTAAAAGTTACAGTGACGTTGACTTACCACCTGAGCCATCACGATGGTACACATTCTTCTTAGAATTAAACTATATATAGTTGTTGACACTATCAATCTCGGATAATACGCAGACTTACCCTTTTAATGGACTTTCCCATGTACCGTTAAGACCAAATTATCATCCTAGGACAATAGGTTTCATTGATGGTAAAAAAACACACTTATCTCTAAACTAGTTCAACATATCATGAAGAGTAAAATGTCCTCTATAAGATTATTTTTTTCCGCGAATATCAATCAAGTTATATGGCGAGTCCCCAATTTGTGCTATGCTGTATGTTTATGAAATTGGACGGCCTAGAAAAGGATTACCCCTGTTCACTAGATCTAGTTTATCTTACGAAGATGCCCGCAGTATATCATATAATTTAGCCGACATTTTTATATCAGTTAACATTGATTTCTAACATTAATAAATACAATAACAAAATAGTAGCATGTATTGCTGTCGAATATGTTACAAATAATGTAGAACGAAAGTATTCTTTTGTATAAAGACGATAAAAGCGACTAAAATGAGTAAATTGTATTTGAGTATTTTCCCCATCCAGTTATAGCCAATCTGAACATCATCGACGTGTCATACATATATGTTGTATTTAGATCAAAGTTATAAGTATGTCATTCAATGAATACCACAGGCCGCACAAAATCTCAAATAGGCACAATTTATATTTTAAAATAGTTATATTTATTGCGAGGAAAAGACATCAACAACACCCCCACACACAATTTACCACTACAAAAAAATGGCGAGCGACAATTTTCTCTCTTTGTTGAACTCTTTCAAACACGTCAAAAGTATATAAGATTATTTAAGTAATATATTTTATTTTATTTTATATTTTTCTAAAAAAAAGAAACGAAATGAGAAAGTTACTTTACAAATTCGCTAATCATAAAAACAGATAAATAACAGAAAGAATATCGAGTGTTTTGATGTTCTTTCTCTTTTGTATCATAGGCAAAAATTACAGCACGTTCCATGTCATCACATTATGAAAACCGAGAAAAAAGCAACCAATGTATCTAAATATGACTTTTCTACCGTTAATCCTTTCTATGTTGTCACAATAAGTACACCCAGAAAAAACAAGCCAATCAAAGAGCATTTTTATCCCCGACAGACAGTACGGTACCCAGAGTGCGGTTACTTATATATGTGCACCCCTGTTAACGCAATGTGCAGGTATTGGTATACAGTTTGCCTCTTTGAATCCATCAAACAAAGTTTGATGAATTGGTAAATTGTAAGTCTTTTTCTGGCAAAACTTCACATAAAAAATCTTTGTTGGAACGAATAAACATATTAGTGTATAGACTAGTCTAGGCTATCTTGTTGTTTTATTGCATAACAGATAGTATAGATATGGACTATAATTTTACATTGTGCTGAAAACTTGCAATTGGTTTTCTAAATAATAAACAAGGGCCATCGGTGATGGCACGTGTCGACTCATGTTAGCCAATCGAATGTTCCAGCTACTGTGCGGCAGGAGACCCAAAAATCATTAACAGGGCAAAACACTTTTTTTTTATTTAAGTGCAATCACTCAGCTGAAATTCATTCAAGCGAAAAACATGTGTATTATGCACAAGTACATGACTTACAAATCAATCATGTAAAGGTTCATTGAAATTGCATTAATAGTATAAGACATAAGAGGAGTAGTCCTAACACCCTTTTCATTCAAGGACCATAGCTGGTCAAGCGGAAAACCCGTGTAATATGCGCAAGTACTTGGCCTCCCAAAAATTCCAGTAAAGTTTTATTGAAATTGCATTAATGGTTTCAGAGGAATTGTCTGGACAAACTAAAAGAAATAACAAAATGAAAGGGTCATAACAAAATTCATTAAACCATAAAAAGCCGATGATATGCACAACTAGACTAGGTACTAATCATTACTGTAGTTCGGATGAAATTGCACAAGTAGTTTTTGAGAAGTAGTCCGGACAAGCTTTTGTGTATCTGGCAACACATTATATAAAGGGCCATATCTCGGCCAAAAATCATTCAACCGGACAAAAATGCAATATGCGCAAAAATAAATAGTTACAAAATTATCAAGTAGAGGGTTTTTTTATATTCTTGTTCTTTTTTGCTTGTTCTTTTTGTGTGTGCTTTTTACTTAAGCTAGCAATGGAGTTAAAATAGTTAACATTTTAAATTCATTTATTGTAATTGCTAAAAGAATAGAAAGCCGGCAATAAGTTGCAGGATAAAAATTTCAAGGTACTATTTACGTACTATTCTAACACAACCCGCATTTTCCCTATTGAATATAAAAGAACCGAAAGAGTATGTAATTGTGCAATAAAATCACTGTTTGACGTTCTATATTTAGACATGTGACGTAATCATTTTACATGTGACGTAGCTTCTACAAAATCCGACGCGCCGCAATTTTGATTAATATTAGGTTCGGCAGCATTTATTTGTTGATGGCGTGTTAGAATCGAAATAATATATCCAAATCGGTGATTTTATCGCTGGATAACATCACTGTTTGGAGTTCGGATGCTAGAAATTATATCACGAGGGCGTAGCCCGAGTGATATAATGATGCGCATTGTTGAGTGATAAAATCACAGTTTGGGATATATTATTTCTTAAACAAAGCGACCTCTTAATCTAGTATATGTCGTTCCAGACATAATAATTCAACCTTAATACAATTAGGCAACACTTTGTATAAATGTTATGGTATTGTCTAATTGTCATTTCTGTATAGTTTTATACAGTCAGCATGAAGTGTGACTCGTACAACATTTGTCATGTATATTGTAAATAAAGTTTATATGTTTTGTCAGAACTTATTTGTGACTTGACTTACTGTCATAAGCGGCCTGGAATATGAAAAACAAACCTTTTAAGCAAGTCAGCAATCTTATTTTAAAGGTCAGCAGCAATGGAGATGGTACTATCTTTTTATTTTCATAAATGTGATAATTCGTCACACATGATTAGCCCTTGGTGAGAGTGTCTATATACGGAAATACACTCGACGGCATAATTAACTATTTAAGAGTTTTATCATCAAGACAGATTAAGTATCCTAACGTTCTATAACCTGATCATAGGATCATACAAAACAAGTTTGTTTATACAAAATGATAGAGATTAAAAGCCCACGTAATTACTACTTGTTTAATATTCAATGCTTTGTAAAGAAGATAAGTAGATGAAATCTATTCTATAATGAGAAGTGACATATGGATACAAAACGTACAATAATCGATACATTCATATACATACACATTCGATACATTGAAAGGCCCTGGTATGACTTAAGTGTATAGGTTGTTTGCCCTAAACACGTTTGTAAAGTGGTCAGTGAAATAAGAAGCAACTACTTTGCGTTGTGTCTAAAAAAGATAATGTTTATTAACGGTAAAACAACAGTACAACGGAAATGACGTCGTATTAAATAGAGAAAATAAGAATCCCTAAAGAAGGCCCAACACGTCAAAATTGAAAATGTTGCAGGCTCGGTTTGATTGAGCCTGTTCATGGACGGTACTGTCAAGTGCAAACTACCGTCCACACCCCCTAGCATGGGCTTAAGCAGAATAACATTTAACATAAATGGTAAAATGTTGAATTTAGGAACATCCGCAGATGTGTTCATACGGCAGTTATCATGGAACCTTCAATGTCACACAGTACACATGTAGTGCCATTCCATGAAAAGCGGCATATGGTCCCCAATTAAAAAAAGCTTGTGCCCTAAACGAGAAAACAATGGGCGGAATCAGACAAAATGGAATTTTAAAAGGGGATCAGAGGTTATGAAGCCTGCATATCACAGATAAGACGTCAAAAGGCAGGCAACATATCCTAAAGGTGATTCAACATTATTCAATTAGGAATAATGGAACCACCCAACTAGAAAATGCCAAATAGTTAAAACTAAAAATACCACAGACACAACAATAATGTCGTGCTGAAAGATCTTCCCGCCAACGTAACGTCTGCCTGCCGTTCCCGTTAACGTAACGTCGTATTTACGACAACCTTATTATCGCCGTTCCTCGACGGCGATATATACAATTGACAAGATTTGACCAGTTCTACCTGTACACCGTCTGCGTTTAGCCAATCAAAGCGAATACTTCAGTATCACATGATAACAAAATGGACGTAAAAAGCTTCAATGAGGGATGCTTAAATGGACTCGCCCACCCGCCATGTTTTGTCGGGTTTCTTATTCGTAAAACTGAAACATTACATTATCAATGTAAGAACCCAGTACCAGTCTTAAGTCAAACGCAGCAAATTGCAACATTTTTTGCTACATGTCATTTCTGATAAGAGAATTAAGTCTTAATAAGAGTATATTTTGTTTTTTTTCCAAAACTGGCACTTAAAGAAAAAAAAAACACTTTATTAATGCTTTCTTTCGGGCAAGTGTAATTCTATGAGTGTTGTTATTGCATCATTATCGCATATAGCAGGTCAGTTAAAGTCTGTTTCAGACGGAGTATATAACTTAAATTCCATTTATAGCATGTTCACATACATCAAGTTAGTTAGGTAAGATGCTAATTCTTTTTGCCGATTGATGCACGAACTTATTAAGTAGCGCATGCAGTCTTACTTATTGAGTCATGGCTGCACAGCGATTCCAAGCATTTTTGGAAATGCTAATACTTGGAATTACCATATTCGTGAGAGGGTTTGAAAACTTGTGTGTGTAGATAAGTTTATCTTTACTGGCCGCCGGACTTAACCGTATAGGCCATTGCGAACTATAATTTATTAGAGCACAGTTCAGCCAACGCATCGTTCCTGGGGAGGCTGTCAAACATTTTACCAGTACTACTTATATTAAAAAGCCTTATTTTACTTTTTTACAGATGTGCAAGAAGGAAATAAGTTCCATGGTAAAGATGTTAAAACCATGACATTACTATTGCGGCCTACGGGGGTAAATTTTGTTAACTCACCATTCCATAAAATATTTAGCACTAAATAATTTAACAATATCATGGTGAAGACCGGATAAGCAGTGATAGTGGTCAACTTGAACTAATAAAATCTCATTAATCATTTCGAGAAAAATAGCCGGATATTATTTATAGCATACTTAAACAGAAATTGCCATATCAGGAGACTTGAAAATGTGTAACCCTCAGAGTGATCTATTCTATTTATATCATATCTATAGAGATTATCGCAGACATAAATACACTTAATTTATCATAATGGTCGTAAGGAAGACATTAAGAAAAGTCAGAGTTAACTGAATGTCTTGGTTCCGAAAGGTTACCTGTCTTGGTTCCGAAAGGTTACCTGTCATGTTTGCAAACATTTTGATGAAAAGCATTTTTGGTGCTAGTGTAACGACGTTGGTAGAACGTCATGATACTGATAATGAGCATAATAATATGCAAAAACTAAAGTTAGGGAATGTTGCCAATATATAAGGACGCAAACCACTCTTGGTGGTGGGTTCATCTGGGGTTAGCTACCAACAGGGTTTGTGTACCTTGAAATGTATGTATGTATGTATGTAATGTAGGCATGTATGTATGAAGTTGTTATTAAATTTAGACAAATAATCACAGTCAAGTTACGGTTTTTAGATGGAAATAATGTTTTAAAAATGTTTTTAAACACACATTCTTTAAATATTATGTTACTCATAAAACTAACAAATAAAGTCAGTCCATAATTTGCAATGTAAAATAAAAGGACAGATGCAACAATAGCCGTTTTTAAAAACAGATAATAATGATGCCTAATGTTTTCATCATTGAATGAATTAGGATAATTTCGGTCTAGGATAGAACTTAGTATAATTATGATACATGTCTTCACCAATTTAATTATTTAATTATAGCCGAAAAATGTACCAGTGCAAGTGGATACACCTGCATTTTATCGCATTATCTCTCATAAGTAATGTGATGATTATTTTATGATATTTATATTATCGCTTTTCAAGGTACTCTAAATGCATAGCATCTGATATCGAAAACATCTGCTTTGTAACATAGTTCTCTTTCAATGTTTTTTTTCCTTTTGCATGTAATTCTCATGATCCTGCAACATTATTTACATGTATTTTTAATTAAAAATTTAATATTTGACACTACAAGTAACAAGTAGTAATAAAGCATGGGCGCACAGGTGCAACACAATGGAGACACTATGCAATACTATTGTTATTGTGTTTATGTAATGGAAACAGTACGAGTTTTTTTTCAAAAGTGTCTTCTTACAGACGTAAGAAGACAGTTTGCTAGGATAAACAACAATTTGTCCGAGCTCGCAACTGTGTCCTTCACACTTTTGAAGAAAATACGAGTAACTGTATCTGACTTATACGACGCTTTAGTGTGAAGAAAGATAAATTAATAAACGCATTTAATAATAAATACGAGTATATATCTATTTGAAAATAGTGTATGTTCTTGTTGACAATATAAAACTATAGAAAATATTTACATGGCCTATAAGCTTTTGGTAGTTCAAGGTGTTGACAAGGTGTATTCGCACGGAACTTTCGTGTACTGATTTCAACTGAACATAATTCACTATCATTCAAATGGCTGACTTCCATAGAGAGTCATATTTACTAAAATGTATTATGTCGATAAACATAAAAATAAACACTAAACATGTATTGCGTCAATGTTATATGGATAACGGATAATGGACCTGAACTTTGGTAAGTTTCCTTATTCAAGTTTTTAATGCAAAGCAGTGGACTTTTTTGTAGAGCACATGTTGTTGTTTTTTTTCTCATAGAATGTTAGCCATTATGCAAGAAATGATAGACTTTCAGCATCTTCCAACTAACAAGTGTTAGTTTGTCGAAATAACATTCAATGCTGATTTGTTAATAAAAATGACCAACCGATTTATTTATGCTTTGTTTATTTTGATAACGCTGTTTCTATGGTGTCCTGTTTGAGGCAGATAATATATGCCTGTTAAGATTGACTAATTCTCTTGTTTAAGCTCCACTATTTGAAAGAAAGGGAGAGCTATTGTATTCCCCCAGGTGTCGCTATCGGCATCACCTTTTAGTAGGGTATTTGCGTGCAAGTTGGTAACCCAAAAAACTTCTGAGGGATATCGGTTGACACTTATTTTAGAGCCTCATAGGAGGTCACTATCCAAGGTCTATTACTATTTTGACATAACTATGGCCACTGCTCTTGTTAATAGTATAACATTCGCTTTCAAAGAAGTTTTTCCATAGCCGCTTGTACTGTAAATAAGCTACAGTTCTCGTAAAATCCAAAGTTAATCATCGCGAAGTTTTTTACATTTTGATTCTCATTAAGTTAAGCATGCGACAAGTTTACCGTTAAATATAGCGCCAAAAGTTTTATTTGAGACTGTAAAGTCTCGCTACGTTATCTATAAAAATACGTTAAGGGGACACAAGACTTGAAGAAAAAAATCTTACATGTCAATAGGTGTCTTTTAGCTGGCACAGACTGGACACCGTATATTTCAGCTACACTAAATCCACGTTGAAGGTTACAGTAAGAAGACACTTTTTAAATAGCTCTGGTAGGGGTAGAGTCGTATAATTTATTTTTTTGTCCAAATCGAAGATTTCAAGTGACAGTTGCTGCACTTGCGTGTCATATTTTTAACCAGATCGAGGTTTTCCAGTTATTGCTATTATTTTTTGTTCTTAGTCAAATATGTTTGTTAGAGAAGTTGCAGGATGAAACAGTAAATATGTTCACTTTGAATGATAGAACGAACGTACATCATAAAAATGTACATTATGCTTCAGTAAGTACAGCCGCTTATTATTGCTGTATAAAAGGATCAGTTAAGCCGGCAGATTTTACACATCTGCTATGGTTTTGGCTTTTCGGGTGTTTCTGTTTGACTTAGTAGGAAGCTGCGTTCCATAAACGTTGCTTTCCATTGATAATATAAACATTCATGTTTTTGCATTTTTTCTTCATTTTTACTAGACAGACTTTCTTATAATATTGTCAAATGAACTATGATCAGAAATTTGGATCACTTATTTAATTAAATAAGTAGATAAGGTTTATAATAATCAAGTCTCATATTTTATAGTATTTACGGTAATTTCCCCAAAAGGCAAAATCTATTGTGGTGTTTAAGCGTTCATGTTTGTCTATTGCCCCTTGTTTTGCAAGTTGTATTATTTTGAGCTGATTCTTATTTTGATCGGTCATACAGTAAAGAAATCTGTTAATAATGTTATATTTAAATATCTGTGATTTGTAAGAAAATGACATTATTCACTGAAAATAAAGTTTTCAATAAATTTACATAAACCATACCAACTGATAAAAGACAGATTGACACGTCAAACGTTGTTAGTTCAAGACTGCATTTTATAGCAGACAACATAAGTTATGTTGTAAGGCTAATTTAAGAACATTTATTTATCTCATTTTGACATCCCAAACATACATGAGTGTAACTGTAAACTAATTATGTGTTCTACTTCTATGTTAGTCTTTCCTCCCATCACCCGTAAACACTTTTTGATGTTTTCAGAGTCTCTAACGTTTGACAACATCGGTATAGAAATCGTGTGTAAATATAATATCTCCTTTCGAACTCAAGAAATTGAATTATTCAATTTTAGCATCATTTGAATTTGATAAAATACCTGTCAAATAAAACACGAGTGTATGCTTACAATTTTAAGAATATTATCTGAAGTATAATGCACTCTTTTAGTCTAGAGTTTTTCAAAATAAATATGCGAATTTTAAGTGATACGGCAAGTGTTTTTGCAAGGGAAATTTTGAAAGTGGTCACAGCCTTTCACTGGTTATTCAAATAGAATAACAAAAAGGCTTTTGTATAGAAAATATCTCCTACAATAGTCGTGGCTGAACTTTTAAATTGATAAGTTATTAAAAGTTGCAAATGAATCTGAGATATCATTTGCGTGAATACATGTATATTAAAATCAAGAAGCTAATTTAATAGAATGCAGTGATAGAACTTCAGATAAATTATTTTATACAAATGATAATGTAGTAATAACAACTTTAATTATTTTTCATTACTGCCTTCAAAATAGTTTTAAGATAATTATATTATTAATGTAGTTCACTCTATGTGATTGGTGAATGTTAAAATATAAATTGCAGATCAAATATAACTAAATAAATTAGGGTAGACGCGGGAATAAAAGCACCAGCATTAGACCTTTTATGATTTATTTACAACAAAGTATTATTTGATAGACATTTATTGAGTTATAATGATATAACACCTCGCATAGATATTCTGTTCACACCTGATAATTATAAAAGCTAGAAACTTAAAAATATCGAAAATAAGTTTCCGACTTTAAAAAAATATCTTCTCTTCATAGCCAACTTTAAGCTCCTACTAACCCACATTTTTCAGACAAAGAAACAACTTTTATGAATGTATGCATTAAATATAACCATAAATACAGTATTTTATTGCGATACTGAGACTTTTATCTGCTATTGTTTTATAGACATAAGACGCCAGCATTCATTATATTCAAGCACTGAATGAACTGAAATGAGTAGCGTGTTTCTTTTTTTGGCATGAATACTCTATATGTATTAAATTGAAATTGCTGCCCATAAGAAAAATTTATAACTAAAAGCATAATTATCATAAAATTCTTCAATTTTGGCAATCATACTAAGTCCGAATTCATTTTCCTCTCATTGAATCAAACAAAGGCCATTGTTTTTGCCATGTATAATGAATATATTTCATAGATAAAAAAGGTTAACGGTCTTTGTACTGATAAATTCCTAGACATTTTTATAAGAATAATAACAATATATATAACCATACAATTGGCAGTTTTTGTTGAAAAATAAGTTGTGGCGAAATTTCAATTGTTATCCACTAATCTGATAATTCGATAAGACAGGTTGGGGTAGTGCACAAATATAGTGCACACTATAATACACAATCATTTTTTCATCTTTCACTTTCACCATGCTTTTGTTTATTCGAATGCAGACTTAATATATTTTTTTTCTTATTTTTAATAATAATTTTTTTTTTGGAATTTTTTCCACTTATGTGAAATACACTCTTTTACCCGACATGGTTACACATTGTTGTTTTGTATCAAAACCGATCGGTCAGCCTTTAAAGTCCTCAATATCACTCTGCACAATGTGAGTTACGTTGGTCTCCTCATGCGTCACTTGAGGTGACCTTTCGTGAGTTGGAATCGAAATGAGTTTAAGTATCGTTTGTGAACTCACTGACGGGGATGGTCCTTAAGAGTCTTAAGGCTATGTGTCGGCGCCCAAAACGCTAAAGGAATGGTGATCATTGTATGAAGTTAGAGGCTGTCGATCAAATGTTTCTTTAGTAATTGAGCTGTGAAAGCAGTGGGTCAAATAGTGTACTTGTTATTGAGCGGAAACAAAGTTGTCTGCCGGCCGACCAACAGTCCGACTTACCAACAGACCGACCGACCTAGATTTGCAGAACAATATAATCCTTTTTTTTCGAAAGAGGGCATAACAACACTGACGTGAAGTACGGGGAAATATCTAAAGGTCTTCATTTGTACGACTTAGTGATACAATGGGTTAATATAAACTTGCCAGGGTATTTTTCTGTAATGCTCAGCAGTTAACCATTAAGTAAAGTTATTGTAAGGAAACTTAATGATAATGCGTAATTTTGATAAATAAAAATCAGATATTTTTGAGAATTATACTTTATATACGAAATATGAAATTACAAATTTTATAATTTTAGGCTCAATATACATGTCACAGGTTTCTGAGATTAAAGAAATTTGACCAAAATCTTTAAAATTTAAGGTGAACAATTGTAGGCACATAATTATCTTTATAATCAATATTGGCATGTACAATATTCAAGTTGTCTTATTACTTAGATATGTTCAACTATTTGTAGCTGATAAAGACGTACGCCCGTATTGATAAAAAAAATATTGAAATGTTTAGCTGATCTTAATTGATCTACTGCCATCAAACGTTTTTGGACCTGTGGGAATTTAAGACGAATAATAATGGTGGTCATTGTGTATCGATCCCATTTTTACTATTATCCAGGAATAATTTCATGAATTCCAAGGCATTATGGCCAACAACAGCTGATATCAAGGGACACATTTATGTAGATGTGACCTTCTGACTGGAGTTATTAATACACGTTTCTTTTTATAGAGATTGCTACAAAGGTCAATGTGACAGAGGTTGAAATATTGCATTTACGTCTATGATGAAAAATTCAGGAAAGACATAATGCCAAGGTGAAACGTAGAATAATTTATTATCTGATCCGGGTAATTAATGATTATGGTAACAATATTGTCACTGGCACATCGGGAAGTATGTTTAAAAAATAAACTACCTACAGCATATTCATTATTATCTTGTGTCCTTTATGCTAAGTAGAAAAGGGAATCTGAAACATGATATCGTATGTACGAGTAACCTATGTATTTTTGATTATTATACAATTGGTTGTTTAATTACGCTTAAATCATTTAAGTAACAGTCTAGTTCTAGAGAAACAATACCATGCATGATCATCGCAGAATGATTTCGCGATGTCCTGTATATTGTCCTTCACATTTTCAAAGGTTGTCTTTTTGGCATTTTGCAAAGAAAATGTTAGAGATTTGCTTATAAACATTCGTTTGCGCTATATTTTACAGGAGCTTTATACAGGTTATTGATTAGAAAAAATCAGTTTAATATTTACAGTCGGCAGCTACAGAATGTTTTATTTCGACAATATAATATTTATTTAAGTTTTAATAAGATATTGTGCAACCGAGTCATCCATAGAGACAAAAACCTGCTATCAAATTATAACAAACACAATAATAGATCTCAAATCGGGTCACACAATGTTAATTTACCGCATGAAATTGTCGACAAGCTTACTTTTTCAGCCTTTAAACGAAGGTTTGGCATATCCTTTTAACGTGAAAGTGACATGTAATTAATGTAAACAAAATTATTTGACAATAAATCTACCAAGGTCAAACATATTTTAATGTATCTTTTTTTAAAATAAATTTCTCGCTTTACAAAAATAAATAAATATTTAACAAGAAGTATCTTTAAAAAGGATACTCGGTGACGTTTGCAGAGCAAGTTGTGAACTACAAGCACAAGCAGGGAACGTTTTTTCAGACACTCCCTTTCTTAGATTTACCTAACGGGGTGTCCGTGGTCGAATGATTAAGATTGTTGGCTTCAAAGTATCTGCCCCTTACAGCTGTGGGTTCGACTGTGGACAAGGACTTTGTATTCTTTCATGTGAGGAAGTTTTTCAGCTTGCATAGGGAACATCGGTGGTTCTACTCAGGTGCCTGTAATAATGAGGCCATTCGAGTTCTGCCTCCACAAGTAAAGATGGAAAGTCGCCATATGACCTATTCTATGTTGGTTTAAAGTAAAACCCAACAAAACTAAATGAATAAATTTACCACACGAGATATTACATGTCAGATTCTAGGATGGGTCTTTATTGTTATTACCATGAATTGATATGACGCCATTTAATGCAGTGTCAATGTTCATTTATTAAATATTGTTAAGATTGTCTAGAGTGATTACATCGTATTTCGTTCTTGCATTTTTGTCTCTGTATTCTATGCATACTGATTGGTCGTAGAAGCCATTGTCATGTCATGCAATAGAACTTGCTTTGAATGAAATGTTGTAATGAAAGGCTTACCCCCTTTTTCAGATTTTATACTTTACAACAGCATGAGGAAGCTATAAAAAGTTGCCCTATACTTCACATCAGTGTTGTCATATTTTTGGTATTTCGAGATTTTTGACTCCAGCACGTTTTTGTCGAAGATTAAATACCGCTGAGGCCTAATGACTCAATCAGACCGAGTTTTCAATTTTCATATAATGTAGTTGTTCTCATTGCTCCCAAGGGATTACCCTTTTCTAGATTCTAATTAATACTCACACACGCATAATTTTAGTAACACACTTTACTTTAAATGAGAAAAGCTGTCTCCAGCAAAATAACAATTGATGTGAACGTTCTTGATATTAAAAAAAGAATTAAATATCCCATATATTAATATTACTCATATCCCTTATATTAATATTGCTAATATCCCTCATATTAATATCACTTATAGTCCTAATATTTATATTACAAATATTCCTCATATTGATACTACTAATACCCCTCATATTGATATTACTGATATCTCTTATATCAATATTACTAATATCCCTCATAGTAATACTACTATAAGAATAACAGGCGTAATATTTAAAGTTTTAAACACGCAGTCAAACAAGTACGTAACCATTGACCTATATAATGAATACGAAAAACTTATTTTTTAAGATACGTGACATGTAGTGATAAAGTCAGGGGAAATTTAAATACAAAAGATATAAGGTTGAATTACATTCACGAATATCCAAAAAACAAAAATTGAAATTTCAAATCAATTTATTCTACCACCCACTCGATTCTGATGGTGTTTATTTGTTACTTTATAAAAAGAAAAACCAAAAACAACACTAATGTTGATAAATGTAATATTCTAATACAGTATTGCCATATTTTATATCATCATATTTTACAAACCAAAATATTTTGAAATTGTGCCTTTGTGCATCATGTTTGAAACCAATGTAGACAATATAATCGTACTGTATAGACTACATAACGATATTTGCATTTTTTTTTAAATTGGACCAATATACTAAACCAACATGATAAATGTCAAATATGTGTACATGATGTCTTTCTAATGAGTATTGCCACAGAAAATAGTGGTAGAACAATTAAAATAAGTGACGGACAGTTTCACTTTATTTCTAGACCTTTGTTGTTATTCTTTTTTATTGTTTGGTAATTAAATAGAAATTATTAAGTACTAATGCTTATGGTAATGATGTTGACACTAAAACAATATTATTATTTTTATACTTTATGGCAAGTAACTTATGTCAAATTAAAAATAAAGTTATAATAAATCTATAAAGTATTTCACCTTGACATTTCTAAAATGTTTCTTTATGGTCGTAAAAGCAATATTTCAATTTCTGTCACTGTGACCTGATCTCTATAAAAAGAAACCTGAGTTAATAACTAAAGTCAGAAGGTCCAATTTAAATATGTCCCTCGATGTAAGTTGAGTCAAGATGTCACGTTACTTATAAAAGTCTGTCAATTAATGCTGAATACAAATATAAAAGAGAAATTGCTATTTAACTGTTTTAATATTTGGGATGTATGAATATTTAAAGAAATAGTACAGGTGAAATGATTGTTTGTTAACAAAAACTTTGCTCTTTTATTTTTGCCGCAAAATCATTAAGTTGATATACATGTACTTAATTAAGTTGAAAGCCAAAAACACAATAGTAAACGTTTAAAATATCCTTTCATTTTATAATGATTGTTTTAAATTGTCTACATTTACTTTTTTCTCTACAGTATCTTAACATATTTATTAAAATGAAAAACAAATTCACAGTCACACCAGTTTAAACGGTCCTTTCGATTTTAATTACTTTATTTTATGATTTTTATAATAACATTTTTCTAAATCTGAATAGCTCAAATACAATGCGAAATAGGGACGCTACGAAAGGGACAAAGATTCAAATCAGTTATTGAACTTGTTCTAACCTTTTACAGATTGAGTCCTGAAAGACATTGAATATTTATGTAGTAAAAAAGCCATATATTAGGCATAAATTCTTAATTATTTTCTAGCACTGTTTCTGAACGTAAACAGAAGAACTCATTAATGACTTAAATAGTTATAAAAAGGAACACATTTCAGAATCAAGCTGATAATGGATTAATTATACCAGTGTCAGTATTCAAAACCACACTTGAATTCGTTTTAAGTCAGCAATAGATTGATTAACAAAATAGTATAATGTATTAAGCTAAAATGGTTTATCATAATTTTTCTATTCTTAATCCCTCGGTGCATTTGGCCCAAGAAAATTAATATTCTTTAATAATCTATAGATGACGATATCAGTTGCGTGAAGAATGTGTACTTTTTAATTTAGAAACAACACTCGCGCCTTTTGTTATAATTTTTTCCATATTAACATAATAAAAAGCATTAATGTGCAATTTTGATTGTCGTGAAAGGTTTTTGAGAATGTAATGTTTGCAAGTCTATTAATGTTTCGTGTACTTTATAGTGGTGAGTAAAGCAGGTTAAGCGTATCTGTCATTCTATTTTTTTATGAAATGATATCAGGCGAGCCTTTGAAGTAATGCTTACGTTCTTATTTAGATTCCATCTTGGTCCATAAATTTGTCATAACTGTGATTTTGGTTTGGTCTTAAAATCTAAATTTTTTGCCTTCGTCACTAGTCACTAGTTTTTTTGAGACCACCGATTTGTATTACAATAGTATCATTTAAAAAAAATTAAAACAACCGCACAAACAACGCTGATTTGGCGATACAATATATATATTTAGGGCGATTTGCAACCATATAATAATGAAATATATGACTTGTTTTTACATTTAACAAACAGATTAAAGCGAAATGTAATATAGTCATCTATTATCTACTGCTGATGATGTATATACGAATGGTATTATCAGACATTTAGACAACATAATAAGTTGCTATTATAATTATATATTATAGTGCAATACTCAAATAATTTTTCATAACAGTAAGTGATGTAACACGTAATAAGAATTCTTACACTAATTATTGTTAAGCTATATTTATGTGTTATTATAACCTATTCTCTTTTAATCCTTTGCAGAGCCATATAAATGTATTATTTTGGATGTACACTTGCACCAATCAACTTCACGATGTGTCTTCAAGTACAATCTGCCGAGAATACAAATTTATTATGGCACTTTATAAGTCGATTTAAGGGAAATATTGCGTTAAATGAATACATTTGTCTAAAAGTAGTAGAAATGATCCAAAAGTTCAAAAAGCCATTAAGATTAAGGTCGGCCTAACCTAAAAAGTGTCTTTTTCCAATTTCACTTGAAAAATAATGTTCTTTTATCATGATTTCATGAAACAGTTCAGAGCGCAAGCAGTTCAAAAAGGACAAAAATGAAACTCTTATTTTGGAAATTTTACATCATTAAATTTATAACTTTAATAGCAATGTTGGCGAGTTATAGCTTTGATTAGAGCGAATTAAAAATGGTATTAAATACGCAGGAAAAAACTCAAAACAAACCGATTGAACTAATCATATCAATTGATATACAGTTTTCTTCATGACATAATAATACATTGATCCTGTTTTAATATGATTCATGGTCTTTTTTGAAATTTCGCATTTACATTTGCCAATAATACATTTTTAGGCATGCAAAATGTAAATTACGAAAAACAATCTTTTGCTATTATTTGTAAAGAAGTACATGTATTATTGTAAAATATATTGTTTTCCGAGGAATCAGACATTGTCCAGATTTTATAAATCACAAAAGCAGGTGTCAATTGCTGTGTGGCAGCTTTAAAACGTCGCCCGTGTTATTACATTTCTTGGTCCTTTGGGATCAGTTATTTCAAAACTGTTAATATAAGTTGAATACCGCTCAAGCCGGTGCTAACGGGCGTGAGGGTTGTTGCACATTTTTATTATCCTTCATGTACAAACTCAATTAAACCGATCTGCACTTTCCATGTAATTTTGATGCGATTAATGCTTCTGTGGAAATACTCTTTGTCCAGATTTTAAAAATACTTTTGATAGAGGATGCTTAGTCTTATAATAAGTTCTAATTCCCAAATCGAAAGAGAACTACAAATATTAAAAAAAAAAATAACAAGGTAGATACTTTTGACAAACATTAGGACAGTCGTAGTTAGTTTGTAAGTGTAAAATAAACAGGGTTACCCTGAAGGGCCTCAAAACAATTACAATTCATTTTTATGTAGTCGTATATCAAGGTAAACTTCAACGTTTATAACAACACACTTATTTGTTCATGCTAAAATCATAGTATAACTGCAGCACAATTAGAAAGTTCACGCACTAAGTAAGTGGTAAGTTGTTTCTACATGTACATGAAACATGTTAAAGTAATTCCTTATAGTAGATTTTGAGTGGTGATATAATGTACTATTATATTATGTACAATGAGAATAATATATATTATACAAAGTTTAAACCGCCCGCGAAGAAAAGTAAGGGTATATTATGGTCATTATAACTATCTAACTGATGTAATATCATCGCTTATATCATAACAAATCTGATTTCTTATGAAAAACGCGGGTCAAATAAAACAACCTTTTAAAAAAGTAAAAATAACGTAACTCAATTAAATGTTAATATGTTATGTATACTAGTCTATCTGATATTATTGATCAAATTTCAGATTATTTATGTATGCGTTTTAAAGCGTTTGTACATTTTTTCAACATTTAGATAAAGGTCGACTTTCGTATTAAATTTCTAAGAAATACATATATAACTATTATGACAAAATTGTTTATTTATAATAGGGCTTGACTAAAATTCATTTCCATATGGTGATTAAACGATTAATAACTATTATCAAAATGTGTCAAACCTATTTTATTTTGTCGTTTATCTTGTAAATATGCGTACTTATCAATTAGTAACGTATCAGGTATTGTCCATAAATAGTACTTTAGTATGAGAATATTACGCTAATCTATAACTGATAATTTGAAATGAGTTGTTTATTCAAGTAGAATCTTGACGTTTCTATTTTTCTTTATTTCTTTTAGATATGCTTTGTTATCGTCAATTTTCTGTCAGTCTGATTTTCATAGAGTAATTATAGTGATTAACCAATAAAACTTAAAATATAACAAAAGATATTTATTTTTCGAGGGAAAAAATGTCGCTGGTGACACTATGATGCGTACCTCTTGAAGTTTGTAATTTTTGAGAATCATTATTTGTAAACATATATAGAGGATATTTGTTTGTTTGTGTGTAAGATGAAATTTTATTTCATCGAGTGGGCTTTAAAAACAGTATTCTCACGAGTGGCGAAGCCACGAGTGAGAATACTGTTTTTAAAGTTCACGAGATGAAATAAAATTACATCTTACACAACAAAAAGACAAATTTTCTTTTTATTTTATGCTTAAAAACAAGTTAAAACGAAATTTCCATAATTTTAACGTTAATATTAAAACTGTTTCCCCCATTGAGAGCCCCATATATTCGGAATTTCTCATTAAAAAAAAGAAGTCTTGAGCTGAAAAATAAGTCCGCCAATCAACATTAAATGACGGTGATATTTATTAATTTTATTAAAAAAATATGAATGATCGCTTGTTTTGATAATAAAAACAAACAATTCTTGTAGGAGAAAAAGTTCAACCATCCATCCATATTTCTGTTACTTAGTGCGAATTTATATTAGACCTGGCTTTGTAAATTGTAAGCGGCAGCCATTTTTTAAAGTTGTGTATTTCATGGGAGGAAAATAATTGTGTAAGATTCAGAGGGATATAATTTGTATTTGTTAGTCATACACATTTTTAAAAGAAAGAAAACTTATTTGAGGATTGTAACAGACATAAAATAAGTGTTGACAGATGTGAAAACATTCAGAAAAGGAGCTAGGAAAATGGAAAACTTGGAAACCTGCTCAAGAACGCTGGGTTGATTTAACTTATTCTTCGAGTTATGGCTGTCAATGCTTTCAATTTTTCATAAAGCATACGGCAGTTATTGCTCGTAGGATACTTTAATATGCCCAAATGTCATCAAGAGCAGTTTTGCATGGGGAAGGAATGTATTTTTGAGACTGTCAAAATGAAACAAAAAAACGAAATTTGGTGATTGGAATTTCATGAATTTGAATGAATAGAAGTAAGTTTTCTTCTCTTTATTACTTTTGACATTTAAGTTATTTATCAATTTCAGTTTTGCTTTTTCTTTAAACAGCCTGACATTGTCAGAATTGTCAGCAAAAATAAAATTGAGGTACCACATGGGGAAAATCTTAAAAAAGTAGTTTCGTCATTGAAAAAAGTGAAATTATATTTTGATAATTTTCACTGTGAAATTACCAAATATAATTTTCACGGATAAATCAGTAATCCACTGAAAAGCATAAAATAAACTGTTTTAATTATATATATAGGGGATACTTATCACTTGTAAAATCATGTACATGATGTACGTAAATGAATTTTGTGAATAGAAAAGTAATTATTGTGTTAATTTAATCAACATTTGAAAATGTTTGTACATCTATATTTCGTTTTGTTTTAAGTTTTGTGTATGCATATGTGCAAGATACTAGTAAGGTGATATTGTATGTTCCTTACTAAAATATCTTAACTTTTATAGTTGCTGCCAGTTTAAAATGATTTAAACATTGCTTAATTAAGAATAAGTTGAAGAGTAATAAAATAGAGAGAAAAAAATCCATAAAAAGTCCACAAACGACAAAATAGAACAGTTGCAGGCTATATATGATTGAGCTTGTTTGTGGACAGCACTGGAATGTGCAAGATACCGCCCACGCTCCCTAGCAACGGCTTTAGGAGTATTCAATATTTAAACATGTAATGGTATTTTTTATTTAGAAACATCCGCAGTAGTATTCATACGGTGGTGATCTTAGAACCTTCTATGTGACACGTAAGTGCCATTCGTTAAAAAGCGGCTTATTGTCCTCAAGTCAAAAACATGTTTGTGTCCTAAATGAAATACAATGAGCTGAACTAAACAAAATGGAATTTTGAAAGTGGTCAGAGTTTATGAAGCCTGCATATCACAGATAAGCTGTCAAAAGACCAGTTTAAAATGCAGGCAACATACACAAAGGGTGATTATACAGTATCCAAGTAAGGAATACTAAAACCGCCCAAGTAGAAAAGTCAAATAGAAAGAACTTTAATACCAGAAATAAAACAATATTATCGTGCTGAGTGATCTTTAAGAATCGGAAATATGCCATCCCTATTTGTATGTATGGGAGACCTTTTTACGACTTCCATACGGCACAAACAACGCTGATTTGGCGATTTAATAGAACTAAATAGAATCCCTAAAGACAGTCCAAAAACGGCAAGATTGAAAATGTTGCAGGCTCGGTTTGGTTTATACAGAATTTATTTTAGTTCGATTGTGTAGGAAGCTATAAGCTTATAGACACACTTTCGAATCCGTTCCTGGAACTAACCAGTACTGAGCAATGAGTGTAAAGTTTCTTGCTCAAGGAAAAAACGACTTGCCCCTGACAGGGTTTGAAACCATACGGCTAGCGTTCATTAGATTACTAGTCCGACGCGTTAACCACACGGCCATGCCGCTCGGTTTGATTGAGCATATTCATGAAGAATTCTGGAAAATGCAAGCTTCCATCCATGCCCCCTATCGGCTTTAGCAGTATTCAACATTTAAATATTTAATGGTAAAATTATGAATTTAGAGACATCCATTGCTTGTCAACGATGTTTGCCCCATTTACATATTCATGTTTTATGAATGAAACGTCTAAAGTGTAAAGTACACGATAATGCATTCCTCTATCTCCAGACAAAAGTAATAGCAGACAGAATAAATTAATGAAGAATTTGATGTTGTCTGGGCTCACATGATAGACGACAATAATGGCATACGGTCATAATAGTCACTAATCAAATGATTAGCCATTAAATATAATGAATGAAATAGCAGGCCATTGAACGTGTTATGAAATCTAGCTTGAAGATAAAACTCTTCAGTAGTTAATTATACTGTTCAATTTATTTCCATACAAAGATAATTGCATTGACACTTGTATCTGTTGATGACAAATTAGCATTTGTGTCGAATACACACGCAAGACATATATAAATCGCGCACATTTTTCCTGGAGAAAATAAAAAATACGAATGTTTATTTTTATCAATGAATCATTTAATGAAGATAGTATGTATACTATTTCCATTTCGTTGATAAATTAATAAGGAATAGTTCCTTGCTCGGAATAGGGTTCCTGTCAAATTGTCTGTAGAATAATACGATTAGGAAAAGTTGAGTTGTGTTCAGTTAAAGTTTCATTTTTCCACACCATTATTTTTTTACGTTCCCCTTTATTTTGAGTGGGTCGGTTAGGGGTGGTATTGGAATGGTTTCACGCGTCGTTTCATTATTATAGATTATCACTTCAGTGTGACCGTAAATGCCCCCGTTTCATGAATCATGTTCTTTAGTTAGCCATGCGAAATGTTTAATCTTCCAGAAGCATGACAGTTGCAAGAGCCACTGTAGAATGAAAATAGTTTGAAACACTCTTTTTTATATCTTAAATATGAATTCATTACATATGATATCTACAATGCACTTTTATGTTCACATTTTTCATAATGATATTGAAGTTGTACTTGACATATGCATCTTTCACTATTTAATTACAAACAAATTTAAAGGTCGAGAAATATAGTGACATCTGCTTTTGACACATTCTAATTATATTACACCATTTTCAGCGCCACTTGTTGTTTAAAAGACATTAATTATATACAAATCGAACATACTCGCATGACCATGTATTTCATTTGTTACAATTCGCACCAAGTAAATGAGACAATAATATCACTTACCTGGTATATCAACTGTAGTTGACGGTCTTCAACTCGAGAGAGGGTGTGTGAACACTTCGGAGTCCAGGAGAGAAGAGAGAGAGTAGTTGTGTATACAAGAAGTCATGAAAAGCATGCTAAACTACATGTACATGTACAAATAGTGACTAGTGAAAAGTACTAACCGTGAGAATGACCTTTTGGGTAGAGTGCCACTGTAACACTCGTCCCCTTCTTTGAATAAAGAACTGAGCATGCTCTCATTTAACAATTGACCAGACAATTAACAAATAGAAATGTTCAGCATTGTCACTATAAGATTAACCTTATAAAAAATTCATAAAAAAGTTTAATAGAAGTAATAAGTACAAAGAAGAACTGGAATTTGAATGTTCAAAAATGTACTGAAAAGAAGTCATAGAAAACTTCTTGAAATTGTAAATTTACAAAAAGTAACAAGGCAAACCATTATGCCATTAACAAAAAACCTCAATGATGATAAAATAATTTGACAATTTAAACTCTAAAAAATTCCTTCAAAACTAAGAGACACTAATTAAGTCCCTCTAAATAAATTATTCATTTAACATGAAATATAGAAAGGAACATGAACAATACTTATTTTAAATAAGAATAAGTATGAAACTTTTACAGGATTATCGAAACAAAAAATAACAATAAACTTTATTCTTTACAGATCTTCAGAGTGAAAAAATACTGCATGAATCTTAAATTAACCATATAAAATTAAAGAAGTGAAAGTTTTCACTTTTGATAATCCCTTGTTTAATTGTATAGAAACTACAAACATAATTCATTTTAAAAGTAAGTAAATACATTTTAATAGCTTAAGCCTGACAGAGTGCCGGATTGATACATCGAGATAAAAGGGGCAGAATATATCACAAATCCAACACCACTAGACACTAAAGATCTTGACGGATTGTACTACTTGACAAATAAAACAAGAACATGGAAAGGAAAGAAACACAAACCAGACCAAAAAATATAATGTAATTTGGAAATAATTATTGGGTAGATAGATAGTTATTGTTCAAACAATGCCAAGTGAGAATACCATTACAGTAAAGCAAGTATATATCAAAGGGTTAGTAACATAATTACATGACATAAACTAAAAATAAAATTACAGACTGAACTTTGGCAGTCCTATTTATAAAATGTTTACTGGAATTTACACAGTCTGAGTCATAAAGTTTACTAGTATTTATAGACTGAAATATACATCAACATGAAGTGACAGTTCATTGTTTACATTCTATTCTTTTTTTTTTCTTTTTTTTTCTTTCTATGGTACATACATTATTTTTTCTCATAGTTATGTTTTTTTTATGTAATGTACATATATTTTTTTCTTTTGTAGATTGTACATTATTTGTACCCTTTTTTAACATACAATTTGTCAAATATTATAGTATATATATATATTATTTTTTTTTTAATTGGAATTTTCAGTTTTAGCATTGTTTGAACTCTGAGTAACTAGGATAACTAAACTACAAAGTATGATACACGCAATTACTTACTACATGTTGATGACTCTGTAAAATAATATAAAGATTGGTTAACAGTTTCATACCAAATACAGTAAATTTACTATAGAGAATTTGGATATGTAGTAAGAGGGAATTTTATTACAGTAGTACATTCCTCCAGAAAAATCCCAACATGTTATAACATAATTTTGAAATAAAATGGCTTTTGATTAGAAAAATAAAATGGAAATTCCAAAACGTGTTCACCAAGAGTGTGCAAACTGGGGCGAACAAATAAAGGAATTGTAAATTTTGTGTTAAAACAATGCAGCGTCAAAAGCGTGCAAGCTGGGACTTCTGCAAGGTTTCAACTTACCCAAGTATTAATGAAATACAGGAACTTCTGCAATGCACCAACAAAACAAAGGCATGTACATGAAGTGGACCAAAACCATATATATGAAAAATATAACCAACATATATATTATGTAGATACAGGGTGTTCCACTATTTTACATTGACCATCATACAGTGCCAAAAAAATAACAACTGTATATATAGGGTGTAGCCAAAATTTACTCTGAAGACCATAATTATATAACTAATATAAGATATATACAGGGTGTGACCAAATTAAGATTATTAATATTTTGTAACCTGATGATAGAAAGTCTGTCATATTCACTGAGACTGGTGAATATAATTTTAAGAAGGTAACCCGAAGAATTTGGAAGCATTTTGGTTACATTGAGATATAAATTCTTCCAAAGGGATTTTCAGAAGTTGTGATGCTTTTTTAGCAACCTGATAAACTTCTGTAGGGTCTTTAGCTAGATAGGGAGCATCTGTCTCAAAAAGTAACCTTTGAGTATCAGCGTGTTGCTGTAAAGCTTCACACATATTTTGGTCTTGTAGGGAGCGCATGGACAGACTTAACATGCTATCAGGAAGGACAGTACTCCATTGTACAAATTCCTCAGAACTGCCAATGAAACAATATCGCTGAACAGGCATATAAGTTAAGTTTAACTCCCTAAACAGCAACAGGGTTTGCTTGGCTGCTAGCCCATTACCGGAGTCCCTACAGTCCCGCATTTTAGTAGAAAAACATAATTGGCTATAACATGCCGCAACTTAACCGGGGAATCCATCAAGATTTCCAGTGAGCTTAGTGGGTGGTCATATTTCCCAAAAAGCTCATCAAGGCGAGTATGGCAATCAGTGATTACCACATCCAGCCTTGGATGTCCTTTCGGCGGTGCAGAGCCATCCGGGAGACGGTAGTCATACAGGTGTTTTTCCCTGCATGTTGTATCCAGACAGCTGATTAAATTCTTCAATGCAGTATAGTGGAGGCATTGACTAATTCTGTCTGGACAAGTAACCTGGTAATCAGATATACTCCTAAAGGGCTCTAAACCTGCTCTATGGTCATAACCTCTAAGGAAGACTAAATCATCCTCAGAGATAGTGGGGTCTCTGGAGTGCAACCCTTGTTCCACTACATAGGAAAGGAGATCACTCATACTACGCATGTCAAGGTTACTTCAATAAACAGAAGAAAACCATTGACTATATAAAACCAAATGGACATGTTTGTCCCCAGAGTAAATCTCCTATGCCCTGAGTGAAACTCAGAAAATTGCACCTCAGAGATTGCGGAATTTTGGCAGTCTCTGCAGGCATATGCAGGACTCGTGCACCATGATACACAAGACAAACAGAAATGCCTTTTAGGCTTTTTAGTACATATTGTTACTTTATTTCTTCTTCTTTTTTTTATTTACCTATTGACTAATTTTTATAATGAAAAGCTTTTAATTATCTTGTGCACACTTAAATAACCAAAATTTGTTAATTTTAATAGAAAACTTAAATAACCAAAATTTGTTAATTCTAAAAGAAAAATTTATCAAAAAAGAAAATCTTAGAAAAATTTATTAAAAAAAATATGCATCTTAAGGTTTTCACTACTTAAGTACACAGCCTGGGCAGATCCAACCTACAGATACATAATACATGAATGACAAATACAGACATTAAATTCAGCACAGACCATTGACTTAAGTACACAGACTGGGCCGCAGATCTGAGTGAACATAAACATCACTAAACAGACAATTACATGAAAGCTGAATACATTGCAATGACACAGTGACTAGAGTACACAGCCTGGGCCAATGTATCACAACAATGTACCTTAAATTAGACAAAATGGAACCAGTTAACTAAAGTACACAGCCTGGGCTAACTAGTTCCATTTTAACCTACACAAGAGGCAAGGTTTATCAGACAGACCAACTAAAGTGCACAGACTGGCTGGTCTATCTCCCAAACCTTGGCATTGAGCCATTGATTACCAATTAAAATGTGTTCAAGATTCCAGGATCAGGGTAGAAGTAAACAAATTGAACTTTACTTCCACAAATGAGACATTTTATGTTTGAAGTGAATATTTTATAATTGATGACCTGTGACCTTACACTATTGATATGAGATGTAACCTTTTTTGAGCCTACATATACTAGTATGTAACCAAAAGAAAAAGGAGGTGAAAATAGTTTGGTAAAAGGAGGTGAAGAAAGTTTGGTCACTCCAACATCACTATTAGAGACCTCAAGTAAATGAGATTGATTATCTTGAGGTAGAGGCAAAGTTAACAAGGATTTCTTATTCTTATTTTTATGGGACTGAAAAGTTCTCTCATTAGTTAATGAGGATGTCGGGTACTCCTGATCCTTGGTCTGCATTTGCTCTTGGACTTGAGTCTCCTGTTCATGGGCAGACTCAGTACAGATTTTACTGTCATTTATGGGGCAAATGCTGTTGATGAAACCTAAAACATCATCAATATCATCCCGCAAATTGTCGGACAAGGGTTCAAATCCCTGCTGTTCATCTGTCACTTTGTCTATCTCATGACAGTTTGAAGCATGAGGTTCAAACCCAGTAGTTAAGTACTTTGGAGATGTTTCACTTTGAGTACTGATGGGATACTCAACTACTTTTAATAAAGGTTCAAATCCTGGGGGTGGTGGTAGGGTACAGGTACCAGTCGAAGACTTTGGTGAGGTCTGTCCAGGGTAGACAGACTCATTTTGAGTACAGCTAGAGTACTCAAATTCTTTTGGTAATGGTTCAAAGCCTCGACCCGTGAATGAATCGTTATTAAAACCAGGTGGGGGTCTTACTTGGCTTTGTTTAACCTGACCTGGTGGCCTGTATGCCAGAGGTGTCTGGCTAGGCTCACTTCTAGCTAACAGAAGAGCCACTTGCTCTGACAGGGCATCAAATTTGCGATCAAATTTGTGCAGCATGTGCTCAAATTTTTGATTCATGTTGTCCATCTTAGTGAACAATCTTTGTTAACCAGTCATTGTTCAATTAAAACTAAGTTAAATGTTTATAAAGATAGATAGATAGATAAACTTTATTCATACAAAGGCAATATGCCCATCAGTACACAGTAATAATACAATCAGCAGTTACATATTAACATCAATGGCATGATATAGCATGGTATACATAAAATAGTTCTATTAAAAAGTCAATACTTATTCATTATAACATATCTAGTCTATTATATATGTGATACCTATAAAATGTATATGATAACATCAATGACTTGATATAAGCATCATATATATGAAATAGTGAGAGGACAAGGTTATCGTTGATACAATGCACTGTCTCTTTTATCAAAACTTTTGTAAACAAATATTGCTAAATTTTTAACAATCCAAATATTTTCAGATTCAAATAGTTCTCTAAATTTAATTACATTAGGTCTCTTCCAAAAATATTTTTTCATATGCATTTGTCTAATATCTTGGTACAGGGGACATTCCTGCTACTATCCCATTTATACATAAAAGGAGGGTTGTTTATATTATCTTGCACAACTTCATCATCAATACTATTTAACTTTGAATATAAAGAAAAATTCACAACACAATGATCAGATATAATATTTGGATCCTCAACATTAAAAGATGTAACATATTTCATCAGATCGGGCCTACATAAAACAAAATCTATGACACTTCTACCTTGCTCTTTTACACATGTAAATTTACCCAAGTTTTTATCAGCGCCGGTTCTCCCGTTTAAAATTCTCAAACCAGTGGCCTTACAAAAATTTAATAAAAGTTTGCCATGTTCATTTACTTGCTTATCCTGGCTTTTTCTTAACATAACAGTATCTGCAATGTAATCCTCCGGTAATAAATCTACATTAATTTAAAACTCATTTTCGACATAATCTGGCTTCTCTCCAACTCTTGCATTGAAATCTGCAGCAATAAGGAAATGACATTTACAGTCATAAACATTTTCAAAATGGTACATGTCATCAGATATTATATCAAATATACTCTGTTCAAGAATAAATTCTCTACTACTTCCAGTATGTACATTGTAGCATAAACACAAAAATACATCATAATTTAAATTAAACAATTTGCCATCTAATTGTAACCAAATAATACAGTCTTCTACACTTTTAAGGAATACAACACTGCGTTTTATCTTTTCAGAGATGTATACAATTACACCACCACTGTCTCTCTTTGCACCTTTTTTACTTTTTCTATTTACAGCAAAGTTAATAAAACCATCTACTTCATAATTATATAAATCATTTAACCAACTTTCAGTAAATAATAAAATGTCATGCTCTTTGAATAAAAGTTTCATCTCATCAGTGTCAAGTTTATTATATCTTAAACCAAGCAGTCCCTGACAATTAAGTAAACACATATTTACACCCCTGTTCCCCTCACTCCGATCCTAACGTTTCTCCTGTCTACCGTCACGGTTCAATTGACCTCCCCGCTATCTTCTGTTTCATGGGTTTTCTGCATGCTATTTATAGATGTGTAGTCGTGCCCTCGTGCTATAACAGGTGCGTGCATACCTTGTCTATCGGACGATTGCGTATATATATCATGGACTTTAGAGTTTATATTTGGGGATTTATTACGGTTTCTTCCTCTGGATAGTGACTGTTTACGTTTATAAGGCGTTTTCTCAGGTAAGGACAGCTTCATGTTCACATTTTTGTCAGTTTTACTGTTAATTTGGTTTGGGCGTTTGTCACGTGATGCACTGTTTACCTTTTCACTATACATGTCAGTTCGTTTGAACTCGAATACTTCATCGTTTCTGTCTGACGCTATTGGTGATCCCAATGAAATGTTATCTACCTCAGTTTCATTCGAGTACACCTTCTTCCTGGCATAGACACTTTGATTCGCGTCCACAATTCTAACACCTAGTAGATCTACACTAGGCCACTCTGGAAACATATCTTTGACCATTACACCTTTAATGAACAGTTTGGCTGGAAATTTTTATATACATTTTTACTTTATCCTGACGTGCTTGTTTTGCTTCTAGAGAGTTATATAATGACTTACGCGCATTTGCAATCTCTTTCGGATAGTCCCTGTCCACTCCAAACTTTGTCCCTCTCAGTTTGTACGCTTTCTGCATAACTATTTCTGTATCTGTATAATATTTAAATTTCACAATGAGTGGTCTCTTTGGATCATCTGTATTTCTGTATTTTGGATTATATAATGTTCCTAACCTGTGAGCTCTTTCAATGTACATTTCACTAGTGTCAATAACTAGGTCATGCTCCATGAATCCATAGGCAATATCTCTGTCAGTCTGATTCAAATTTTCTGTGACTCCATAGAAAATAATATTATTTCTTCTACTTCTTGCTTCTTGGTCAATTGAATGATAGGACATTTGTTTCAATGTTTGTGTATGTAACCTACATATGTTCTCTAACTGGTCTATTCTCTGGTTTGTTGAACAGACGCCATTGTTTACCTTCTGCATATCGTTCTCGCACTTTTCTTGTTTCTTTTCAATAGCTTCAATTTTGTTAAAATTTTTGTTCATTTGTTCAAATATACAAACTAGCTTTTCGTCCGTACTTAGATCAACAAATGCATCAATTTCAATACTTCCTCGACTGCCTTTTTTTCTCTTACGATTTGGGTTTACATACTGTCGTCCATGACTGTCATGGCGCTCATCAAACCGGTTTTGTGTACTTACAGAAAAAATGTTTTTCACAGATTGTTCACTATCAGATTCGTCTATTGAATCTTCCATCTCGCTACGACATGTTTCATGATTCATTTTCTAATAATTGCAGACTTGCTATAGGATTCGGCTAAATTTTAATCATATATTTTCTTTGTTTACAAACTTCGTGCTTTTACCCGCCATTGACCGGAAGTCAAAAATATATATGTTTATATATATGGGGTAAATTGTTGAAAAGGTTATAATATAACCTTAAACTACAAATAAAATGAAATTGTTTACAACAATGCAAACAATAAATCAACAAAGGCTTACAATATTATTCAATAAATATTATAAGCACATGGCATATGGGGTTTACCCTTTATAAAACAAAGTGCTACAACAACAAAAAAGAAAAAAGTTTACTAAGTGCAAACTGAAAATATTAACTTCGCGTCAAACTACCTAATGATTTAATCAAAATACCAAAAGAATAGTGTTTAACGTTAATGTAAACACTTAAAATGGTATAAACCTAATTATTATATACTTCCTAAAGAAAAAGAATGATGGCACGTGGTAACACTGATGATAACACGTGCAGTGGGGGTTACAGCGCTCAAAATAAAGGAATACTGTAATGTCAAATAATTCACCTAAACAAAAAAAACCCAACTAATTAGAAACCTAAATTTTTACCAAATGAATGTATTTATCAATAATAATAAATACACTTACATGAATGCAGGCCTAAAGTAATAATAGGTGTGCAAATTTTACTAGAAAAATTTCAAACATGTGCTACCACATGGTCAAAATGGGGTTTACAAATTAAATATAAAGTTTCAAAATGAACAAAAAAATTGTCAAAATTAACCTGACAATTTATCACAAATAAAAAATAACCCGCAAGAATAAACCAAATTTAGTCTCGCAGCGCCAATTGTTACAATTTGCACCAAGTAAATGAGACAATAATATCACTTACCTGGTATATCAACTGTAGTTGACGGTCTTCAACTCGAGATAGGGTGTGTGAACACTTCGGAGTCCAGGAGAGAAGAGAGAGAGTAGTTGTGTATACAAGAAGTCATGAAAAGCATGCTAAACTACATGTACATGTACAAATAGTGACAAGTGAAAAGTACTAACCGTGAGAATGACCTTTTGGGTAGAGTGCCACTGTAACACATTTTGTCTTCCCTCATTTTGTCTTCCCTCATTCATCACTTTTTTCTTTAGGAAAAGCAATATGGAAGTATGTTTAAATTATAACATTTTAAACAAAGCAACTTCAATTGTTTGCCTTCTACGGCCAGTCAGTATCAGAAACATGATCAGAAATGGAAAAACAAAGGACGATATCATCAATTTCTGCATTTTTAATAATATTTTGTAAAAAAACATTGACACCGATGTCGTGATATCGATTCATGGCAATCACAATAAGGTAACAGCCTCTCCTTTCATGACTAAGGAAATCTGACATGTAAGATCTCGTGCAGTGAATTTAAGAAAAGAAGTGTTTACAAAAACGTCCCTTGTTCTTGCTTGAATTACAGAACGTGCTCTGAAAAGGTCACTCTGCGTGAATGGCAAACAAAACATCGCAATATTGCGTGCGTTTGTATGTAGTGTTTTAATATTTAGATATTTGTTAATTGAGAGAATGTCAAATGTCATATGAAACACGAAAATATATTTTAACTTGGTACCTTTATTCCCAGAGAATTATGTTTAAATTAATTTCTTGTCACTTTCAGATTTAAAGGATAGTCCAAGCCCATAATTAAAAGCTGAAAAATTTGGCTTGCCTAAAATTGTTAGTGTACACAAACTTTAATCAACGGGTTTGTTTTTAAAAATTCTTTTTCAAACCCACTTTGCTTTAATTTAATACAATAAATTTTAAAAAAAGCATAATTTTATTTTTCGCAACTATTAAAAAAAATAAAATATATATTTCACTTACAGCATCATTTAGGATTGAACATGCAATCAAATCAAGCCTGCTACATTTTCCTTCGGCCATTTTCGGCATTAATGGATTTTTATGACTATTGTTTGGCTTGTTAGCATTTTGATAGCTGTTTTTTTTCTATGGGTGACTAGGTTGCATATTCAAACTTGAATTGAAATTATACCTACTACACAAATAAATTCTGTACATACCAAATTTTATTATATAATGCAATTGGCAAATAATGCGCAAGCGAATGTTTATAAGCATGGCTTTTTTCAAATCCCTAATGTTATTTTAAACCGTTTCTTTTAAAGAATGCAAAGAAAAAAGTCTCTCAAAATGTGAATGGTCAATGGCATATAAATGGCAAACTTAACAACCGATTTACTTATTAAAGATGATTAAAACTTTATTGGTGACGTGCAATGAAGAACGATAAAAATGAATGTAAAGAAGTTGTAAAAAATATGATAAACAAGATCAACAAGGAAAGGCGGCGTTCAATGAACGCAACCCCCACACGACCCAGCAACAAGAACAAGTGGCAAGGAGCCAAGGCGGACCCCAAACAAGAACAGGACAGGGCACAAGACAGAACGGACAGGCTAATCACTTAAATAACGAATAATTTGTAACTGATACGATATTCAAAGAAAACAAATAAATGATTGAATAATAGGCCCACAAATTCAAAGGGCACAGGGGAAGGGGACAGGAGACCGGGGCAAGGGGGGAGTTAATCAAAGAACTAAAAACTAGGGGCAAAGGGGAAGATACCGTAGACGAGAAAACAACAAGGGACAAAAGCAAAAGTGTCACCAAAAGAGTATGAAACAACAAAGACATACATCTGAGGAACACAGAGGGGCGCCGCCTTGGGACGGTCAGCAGCATAATAATGACTGCTGGGGAGTTTCAACCGGTTTATGATGCTCCAAACCTCGCTCTTATCCCCACCATGTTCCTCTAAACGAGACAGTGTAAATAAAATGAATCCCCGCCCAGTGAAATTCTAACAGTTGTTATGGTTACAAAAGGATAAATAAGTAAAGCACCAAAATGATCATGTAGAAACATATAAAAGTAAACCTAAAGACTATAACAAAAGTACTCAATGTCCTAAAGGAAAACAGAGCAACAAGAAAATCACCTACAAGGGCCCAAGGAAGCAAGGCAGAA
Source organism: Ruditapes philippinarum (assembly GCF_026571515.1). Taxonomy (NCBI): domain Eukaryota; kingdom Metazoa; phylum Mollusca; class Bivalvia; order Venerida; family Veneridae; genus Ruditapes; species Ruditapes philippinarum. The sequence continues at coordinate 125,979 of NW_026859688.1, forward strand.
GACGAACATTAAGACAATTCAGTCCCAAAGGGCTTTAAGAACTGTCCATCATAGAGTCTCCCACTTGGTCCGTAAGATGTAATCAAAAGAGGGAAGCGTAGTGTCCAACTGTAAAAGGGTTGAACACTAAGCATACAGTATGTCTTAACATCTTTTAATAAAACTTTTAATGATTTAAGTAAAAACAGCAGAAAAATTACCATGACCCAAAATCTTACGAAGTTTGTAAATCACATCGACATCAAAACCAGGCTGGAAAATCCCTTGTCGCAGAAGATTTTTTAAATCACTATTGAATTTTGAAATTAAATCAAAATTAAGCCATTTATTTCCTTAACATATTTTCTGGTGTGAAGCTAGAAGGTCAAATTTACATAAATATGCCCCTTGTTATGAGATGCTGGTGAGTCATAATGTCACAAAATGTCCAGATTATATCTTTTTATGGGATAGCTTCATGTTGGCCCCATTATAATACGTCTAATATTCCAACATGTTCAAAACATTTGATTGTAATAGATGATAAGAAAAAGACGATGGTAGTAGGACTTTGTAACACTTCAAGTGGAAGTATTTGTTGATCTTTATTTTCATATTCTATCAGCTAAACATCTCCGAAAAACTTAATAACTTCCATGCCCCTTTTTACTACAATGATATGTGCCAGTGAAACTTTCATTTACGGAACATTTACTTACCTTATTTTTAAAGATTTTTCATAAAAAATATTATCTTGACTTAGAACATTAAGATTGGACCTGATTTGGTTACATATAAAACAATTTCATTTGTGCTACTGAAAGTTATGGTAACAAATATTGAATAAAAGTGTAAAACGGTCATCGTTGTTAGATTGTTTAATATTTACAATGTATAAATATTTCAATGAATGTGTCCAAGTAAAATTATTGGTATTTAAAAACTTTGGTGTTTAAGTTTATTTAATAAAATAACAGAAGAGGTAAAACTCAATTGTTAAATCTTTTGTTTATGAAAAATGTGTTTATAAAATTATGTAACATTTGGCCAAAACCTTGCACTGATATCAACTAAACGATGTGCCTATAAGTACAATCTGCTGAAAATACAAATTGATTATGACACTTTAAGACATGTACTATTTATGGACAATACCTGAAGAATTTGATTAGTGCACTTATCAACAAGGTAAGAGGTAAAATGAAGTTGGTTTTCAGATTGTAATAATTTTTCTTAATAGTTAAATCATCATAAATTGCTTGCATCTCACTGGACACCAATTCAACCCCTCTTGTGAATTAATAACAAAATTTTAAATTTTTGCCATTACATACTATTCTAAATTTTGGGTATGAAGGGCATCTTTTTTTGGGAAGTGTTTTATAGCCTCTTGTCAATTTATATTCCCAAAATCATATTCAATAAAAAAATGACAGAACAGTATATACAAATATATATTGCGTGTACATGCATTTAACAGTTTTCGTATTTAAAGATTCTGTAACTCTTCTTTATGGTTTTATATCTTAAATATAATTTGGTAGAGTGACTATGACCTGAAAAGTCTGATAAAAAATAGGGTAGGTGGGACAGTCATTGCAACAAGCAATGTTATATACCAAAATGTTCGTAAAAGTTTGTAGTTTATGAAACCACCGGCATAAATTGGCATAAATGATGGCATTCAGAGAAATCCAAGATGGCCGCCAAGATGGCCGCTTTTGATACTGAACTTCACTCCAAAGTTTACATGGCTTAAATTTTGCATATAATCGGATACATTTTTAATATTTATCACATATTCAAGTCACTGTAGTGAATGTACAAAGATAAACATATTTAAAACAAATTAACATGCATGATTTGGATTTTCGTATAAAATTTTGTTGATAAAAAAGAAGTTTCGCAAGAAAGTTTGCTTTAAGCAGTGGGTTAACAATAAATTTTCTGCAGCAATTTCATGTTATCCTACCAATTGAAGATTTTTGGATATGAATTGAAGCTCACCTTTGATATTCATTGTTAGAATCGATTTTTTACGTTGTTTTTTCTTTCGTGGAACATAATAGAATATAAAAAAAAACGCACGTTGGTATTTTCATGGCAAATATTGTTTTTCCAGTTAAATTAAGAACAGTTTATTTAATTTTCAAAGATATGAATTCTTTTGAATCATTTTAGAATGCATAATTTATATAAAGAAATGTTAAGTTTATCAACTCTTTTCTCTCTTGACCTCTTTTCTATATTTTAGCAGTTTTATTGCATGTGTACCCGTGACCCCCCCACCCCCTACCAATAAAATGGAACATAGGATAATCACGGGTACACTAAATGTATGATATATCATTTCATTATGGGTAACCAAGTAATTTTTATTAGAAAATTTAGGACATAATATTTTTTATCATGTTCTGAATAAATTGTTTATGTAAGGAGTAGTTTAATCTCTGACTTAGATTACTTGTCAAGGGTTTCCTTACCAATTTAACATAATTTGGCATCTTCAATGTATTGTTTATGGCCAGCAAATCAGTGTGCAACATCAATACTTTTGCCCTTCTTGTTTTCTTCCATAAGAACGATATATTCAAGATTCAGGCCTATTTGCTGTTAGAGAATTACAAATTTACAGTTGAGTTACTTAAGAAGGCAAGTTTGTTGCTGAACTAAGTACTGGGTGTTTTTATTCTGTATAGTTTGACTATATCCTTGAAGTCACGGAAAATAAAGCACTGGAATCCTCTGGAAGCATTATAGGTCTACCCCATAATGACTGTGCTCTCACTCGCTGGTTTCTTGCAAGGCCAATAATTGCTAAGTATGCAATGGCAATGCCTTTTTAATTTTGTCAGGGTTCTATCCTTCTGGGAATGCCCCCGTTCCTTTGAGTTTGTTCACAGATGATGTCAACACAAAAATCTGACTTCCTTAAAAAACTTGGAAATATAATAATCAGACAAGCCACACAAACACGAACATTTAGTAATTTAATTTCTTTTTTTTTTTTTTTTGGAAATATAATAACATTTAACAATGATGAGTTTAATGTACATGCTTCGAGTATAGCTGACTTGTTTTATTTTTGATGCTACTGCAGTATGATCGTTGTTCAGATGCTGCAGCCTCAGTCTAGGATAAAGACAACATACCAGATGTAGGCTTTATCGGTCTGGCAAATTGTAGATATTTTGTCACAAAGTCAAAGTTCACGGCACATAACTGAGTTATTGACAGGTATATTTTAGTTAGCCTTAAAACCAAACACGCATAAATCGAAATCGATAAAATATTTTCGCTTTCCAGCCAGTTGTAATTCAGCCAAATATCCAGTACAAAAAGTAACAAGAATTTGTTACAGAGTTACCCGTTCCCTGCCTCAGGGAAGTTTTATATGAAGCATAAAATTGTGCTATTTCAAAAATTGCGGTATGAATCTCAGGACTATCAGTCCAAAATTATGATCAATGCCAGATCTGCAAATGCAACAATAAATTTATTGAAGAAATAGAATGAAACACAAAATTTAAAAATCTATAATGTTAGGCTTTGATCTCTAAGTGTGACATTGACCTTGAAGGTAGGGATGCAGGTGTTGTGCATGACCTATCGTCTTATAATTGTAACTATTTGTGCCAAGTGCTTTCAAAATCCTTTGAACTATAACAGACTATGTTAATCTTTGACCTCTAAGTGTACCTGGGAGGTAGGGACCAATGTTTTGCGCCTGACACAGGGATTATGCATGCTATTTCATCTTATCATTGTGACTATTACTGCCAAGTATTTTTGAAATCCCTTGATCTATGAAGAAGTTATAGACGGGACACAAAATATACCATATAACAGACTCTGTTAATATTTTACCTCTAAGTATGATCTTGACCTTGAAGGTAGGTGACTGTTTTTTGCGCATAACACATTGACATTGTCTCATTATTGTGAACAATTGTGGCAAGTATTTACAAAATCCCTTCAAAGATAAGAAAGTTATGGACCGGACACGACATATACCTGCAAAAAGACAATGTTGACCTTGAATGAGCAAGTGCGACCTTGACCCTGGAGATAGGGGTCTGGTTGCTGCGCATGACACATCGTCTTATTATAAAATAATTTGTGCCAAGCTTTTTCAATTCCTTTGATAAATGACAAAGTAATGAAACGGACACGAAAGTGTGACGGACGGACATACGGACGGAGCCTATTTCTTTAATCGTGCATGTTGCTTTTGCTTCTCATTAGGTGTACAGCAAGCTGTTGTTTTTAGTCCTGATACTGATTTATTTGTATTTCATCATAAATTATTTCTCGGAGCTTAATATGAAAAATATTAACTTTAACTGGTAGAAAAGGTATGCAATAGAAACCTGACAAGATATATTCCAGTACATACAGTGAAAGTTTTCAGTTGTTCTGCCTTCACAGCAGTGGAAAGGGGAAAAGAAGAATCATAACTTTCTGTGTATTATATTAAAGGTTGTGACACAACCCTGTTCATCATTCCGTAGCTTAGGAAAAAGGAAGGGCTTTTCAGGCAATGTGTAAGGCTGTTAATGGATCTTAAAAATCTTACTGACCTAGGAAAGATCTGGTAACTTCCAATTCATGCCAGCACCTGCTGCATTTTAGTTTGTTTGATCTCTTGTATAAACATCATTGCACCTCCCTCAATGTTCTTCTTTGATCATCCCCTGTTTCTTTGCAAACAGGGGTTTTCATATCAAGAAAATGACTCAACCCAAATGATAGCTTTGTTCTTCATTTACTGCGATGTAAATTACTTCGTTATTCGTATTGCGTTTATCTTTAAAACAAATAATTCCTCCACTTCATTAACTTTGGGGATATATTAGGAATGTACAATTTCCACAGGTTATGACACAACCTTCCGTACCGGAAACTTTTGAGTGACCATGTATATACTTGTTCTAAACTTTGCAGTGATGATTGTGTTTGTTTGGGCAATGAACAGCCGTGTACCATAGCCTGTACTTGCAAATGGGTTTTACAAGGGTAAATCCATTTGCCATGTTGGCAAATGTTGAGACAAATGATAATCGTGATGATGGTTGTCCATAGTGAAATTGAAAAAAATAATACACTAAGTGTTAAATTGACTGTGGTTTGGCAATAAGTACAATATCTTCTTTAAATCAATGTGTCATATACGTATAGAAAGTTACTGTAAAGAATAACATTGAAAATCACTTTAATTTTATCAAATTGAACCACTTCACTGATTTTTGTTTTGGTTTTGCTGATTTTTTACATTTATATGAACAAATGTATCAATGTTTATGTAAAACATACATGTAAAAGAACTTAGTTAACAAATAATGTTACTGCTTGTTTCTACACTCTTTTATGCATTTACATGTTTGAACTTTCATAATGTTTTTATAGGTTTGAAAAAAGACAAAAATTCATTCAAAAAGAATGTAAAAAATCATATTCTAACACTATCGGAAATTTTTCTACATAAACAAAGAAGGCCCGAAGCATGCATTATTCTGCAACAATGCACTCGCCGTTCTTATTATCTCCCTGTGTATTTTCACATTGAGGGCGCCATTTTGTTTGAAAAATCAGATAAATAAAAACAATTTTTTGTCGAATTTTGCTAGAATGAAAGAAAATGGTCTAACTAAGAAAATGAATCGAACACCAATATCTTTAATTCAGTAGTTAACGCTGTACAGACGTTTTAAGTGTTATATACGTGACGTCATAATGTGGCGCCAAACAGAACGTGCAAAACAATCAAATCATGTACGCTGTATTAATGTTGCAAACAAGTAAAGTTTTACATTTATTTCACTTTAAATAATTTGTATTTCGCTTGAAAAGTTAAAGAGTGAAACAAAATAAACAAACAATGTTTTATCAACGTTTTCAAATATCGTTACTCTCAAAATGTTTCTACACACTGTAGATTTAACGGCAGATTTTATCAACCCACTGGAACAGCCTTTAAAGAACGTTTCTATTGGAAACTCTGAGGCGAAAACAAAATTTAACACCACCAAACATAAAGTCCAACTTTATTTAATGATAATTAAAAAATTTTTCTTGGGCGTGTTAGAAATGGAAATAGATAAATTAATTCTTTGTGCAGTATTGTATAATAATGCCACGTTTTTTCGTTCAAAATGCCTTTTGTAATTAATCACTTCAGGCCTATCGGCCTTCAGTGATTTATATTACTACGGCATTTGAACTCAAACCTGGTGCATTATTCGTTACAACAATGCCACTCATAAATTGGGATACATGTCATCTAATTTTCCTAAGTAAAGGCCATCTCTTCTAAATTAAAAATAATAAATTAAAATTGGTGTCAATTTATTACATTTTTTGGAAATTTTGGTTTATCTTCTTTGATTTTTCACCTTTATCCTTTTAAATTTTTGACGCCGCCTTGATTCAGAAAAAATAGCAAAATAAAACTTTAAATTAAAGCAAGCTTTCCCCTTTAAAAAAAATGTTAAAGGGGTGATACCATTTTTTAAAAAAATTTAAAAAATTTTCAAAAAAAAAATATAGCTTAAAAAAAATATTTCATGAAAAAAATTTTTTAAAAGATGGCGGCCATTTTTTGGCGGCCATCTTTGGGTTTTTTTGGATTCCCCCTCATTTTATCCAATTTTTGCCCCGGGGGTTTTTATTACTTTCAGACATTTTAAAGAAACATTTTGGTATATAACATTAATTGTTGCAATGACTGTCCAGGTTCATCATTTTCTATGTCCTGATTGTCACCCTACCAATTCTCAAATGTAGATTTATCAATATTGCAAGCTCCAAAAAGCATTATTTGTAAAGATATTACCGAATTTACATTTCATGGTAATAAAGGGAGGTGATCAGAAATGTATTTTTTATAAAGTTTAAGTCCAATATTACAATAAGAAATGAATGCATATATTTAAATGATTACATGTAATGTGGACAAATATTTGCAGTAAATATTTTACATATTCTTTGATGTTTGAAAATTGTTTTAGAAGCATAATTATATACATATATAAAATTTCACTTAAATGTGGTAACAACCTTAATAACAACATACAGAATCGTTTGAGAACATACAACATTTTAGAAACTCATTCGTGCAAGGAGTTTAAAGCCATCCTAGTCCTATACCTTTATACGGTGGTACCTTTGTGTTTTTATCTAAGACTTCAAACGAAAAACAAAATATACCGATAAATTGGTAGTTTGTTCAACCCGTTAGTCTTGTTTTATCGGGATCATTGATGCCAGCACGTTAGTGTTGAACATTCAATGCGCTTAAGCCGGTGCTAAAGGACGTGAGAGATTACGTACATTTGGAAAATTTCATGAATGACCTCAATCAAACCCTAGTCTGCAATTTTTACATTATATTATAGCATCCGATCTCCCCTTTACTAGATTTTTTATTATACCGTATATTTGCTACACACACCAACGATTTATTCGTTTGAAAAGTCGTATATTTTTGTCATAACGACAATTAGAAATAATTACAATAACAATGAAAAGGCGTCTGTTCTTTAAAAACGAAGGGAAGTAAAAAGTAAATACAACAATTAATTGTTATTGCTTTTGCTAATTTTTTGATACATTTTTTTCCGATATGTGAAGAAACATTTAAATTTCTTTCCATGAATGTTAATTTGTTAACTTCTGCAATAATAGTCAAATGATTGTTTTTGAAAGAATTGTCTTCCTACAAAGCAACTTAAAATGTAAGTATTGTTAATATCGTAAAAATATAATTTTCCTAAAACGAGTGAGAATACACGGTTGCCCTCATAAACGAGTATATAAACCATGAAATATAACACAAAATTTTAATGTATGGCCAGGTCAACTTATTCTTATGACCTAAAGAAAAAGAACATCATAAATTATGAAAACTGGGTCAAACCTTGTTTTTCTTGTTTTGTTTTTTTGTTATAAAAAAATTAACCCACTCCAATCAGATATTAAGTCGCCCACGTTTGTTATTTAATATGGAAATTTAATGATCTAAAATTCCCAGAAAACGAATTAAATTGATATCCTTTTTGCACTGGTTCCGCTCTTAAATGTGTAATGAATTCATGATAAAGAATATTAAGTTTCAATTGAAATTAGAGAATATGCACTTTCTAGCTTAAACCAAACATAATATTACTGGCATCATGAACTTTTGGATAATTGTATTCTACTTTAAGACAATGTATTCATTTAAACGCAATATTTCCATTAAATCGTCACATAAAGTGTCATTATAAATTTGTATTCTTGGCAGATTGTACTTGAAGACACATCGTTAAAATGATATCGGTGCAAGTATTCGTCCGAAATTAATACATTTAGTTTTGCTGTGATTCGGATTAATTGACAATAGGTGATTACCCAGGGATGAAACTTGAAGTGACATTATGCTCATTTTATTTGCTCTCAAGTTGTACGTAACAAGCTACATGTATATATTTCAAGATATTTACTATCATAATGGTGATTGACCAATATTTGATAAAAAAAACATGTTTAAGGATAAATTAAAAAAAAAAGCAACAAAAACAAAACAGCACCAAAAATAAAAGTTCCGCCAAGCTCTAATATCCAATACATGCCGTTATTGATTATTCAAGTAAAGAATGATATAAAATTGAACAAAATTATGACATAATGTAAGATAGCGTCACTACAGCAATTGTAAAAATCAAAAATTGATACATATTTACAAATTATATCCGGATGGCATTCCCAATCAGGTGCAATACTTGCAATATTTGCATGGTTGCGTACGAGTATAACTATTTTGTCTTATAATTTGGTTCTTGCTTTTCACTTTCAAGCCTAATTCCGCTAAGTTTGCAAGGCAACATGAAGTATTCTAATGTGTTTAAATTATGTAAATAACTATGTTGATATACTTATCATACTTAAGTTTTCTTTACGAATGATAACGATATGTTTACATGCATTCAGGTTTGTAACTAATGCGTAGTAAGACAATATTTGAATAAAATATCATATATCATCAGAAACATTATTCTGTCCATTGAGGCCTTAGAAATATAAAGGGACACAATATCTTACTCTGACTGTATTTACGCAAACATATCTAACGTTACTGACCTATAAACAGCAAACAGAAAAAATGCAAGAATAGGAGAAGATATAAAGACAATTGATTAAATCGGAGTTCTTGATTGAATTCCCTACAAAAATACATGTATTCTTTGATGAAACTACTTTTAATGTGAAGAATAATAATTATACATATATAGGGATCATTAATCAGTTTTCCCTATATTCCAGTGTATCATGATCATGACATTCACACCATTGCTATTACATTAAACCAGGAAAATGCTGCATATATAACAACTCATAGCTCAGAGTCACCTAGTTTCTACATTAAACTGTCTACTCTTGCTATATGGAGATACATAGGATCGTGTTTCCATATTAATCTCTTTCCCTTTGTCTCTATCACAAATCCATTCTTAGATAAATTAAGGGAATGGTTTTATACTTTAATTCTTTTTTGTTTGTTTTTTTGCTATAATTACATTTAAATATGTCATCATACAAGTATTCCGTAAAATGCACACTTCTTTAGAAGAATATATTATTCTTATTGTCTGGTGAAAATTTAAAAGTGTATTTCTTTAGCAAAATATATAATTCTTTTAGTCTTGTGAAAATCTGAATTTCAATAATGCATTTAGTAAAATACAACTAGAATGTTGTATCAGTGTCTAGACAAAAATGTTAACATAATGGAATGTTTTATAAGTGTCAATCGTTCGACACTAGTCATTGGTTGTTACACTGACTTAAAAATCATTCGAATATAGTCTTTATCTTATTATATCAAAAAAGTTATAAATATATGCAAAGACTGTCTAGTAATGATTCTTTGTGGTTAAGTTACAGTAAACGCTGTAAATATAAATGTTATAAAGAAAGTAAGGAACTGACAAAGTCATGTAGCCACATATGTCTTCATGCAAAAAAATCATTTTTGATCCTGCTGAATGAGGAATTATATCAGAAATTCTTCGTCAAACATAAAAATCGCTGATATCAAAAATATATGCTATAAATGTCATGACATTCTACACGTAATAAAGCATAAATTTGATGTGAGGTTTTTGAGAAGTTAATTGTCAGTGCATGTAGAAATACGACTACGTATGTTATCTTATTCATAAGGGAACGACGACAAGACAGTGCTCACAAATAAGCCGCGCCATGACAAAACCAACATAGTGCTTTTGCGACCAGCATGGATGCAGACCAGATTGGGCATTTGCGCAGTCTGATCAGGATCCATGCTGTTCGCTATCAGTTTCTCTACTTATAGGGTTGGTAAGCGAACAGCTAATAGAACGGTGTCAACAAAAACAAAATGTTATGCAAAAGGTTAATAAAGAAATATACTCAGAAAATAAATGTTTGAAAATCATATTGTTGCACTATTTTTAGTCCGATTTGAATTAAAAGCATTGAAACGCTTTTACCACAATTAAAATAATTATTTTCGAAAACGGAGTTAGCAAATTATCTGAAATTTTGAAAACAAGTCATTTTTGTCACATACCCTTGCCGTTTTTGCGACTCAGTAAAAAAATCATTGCTCGGGCGTGCATATATTTTGACGTGACGGATTTGCGTTATTCGAACATAGAAAGGCGCGCGAAATGTTAGTGTTATACTATAGGCGCGTCAATGATTTTTTTCAAATGGTCTTTATTGTTGGTATGTGATAAATATAATATTAAAATCGTGCAAATTCATAACTGAATTTATCACACACTCGTGCCTATTTTGCGACTCCGTATAATGTTATTGCACGGCGGTGTATATCTTTTGGCGTGACTTCATTAGCGTTATGCAAATATAGCGTAAAGATGCGCTAAATAATATAATTAGTGGATAATATAATTTTATTCAACTCGTGCAATAAATTCAGTATTAAACATACACTCCATATACTCTACTTATTGAACCCGTTTGATAAATTACATGCATTTCTAAAATATTTAGCTATTTGGGCTGTTAGAGTTAATCAGTTATATACAAATCGGCATGTCATTGTTTTGTTATATAAATTAACAATTGTAGTCAATATAATTATCTGGATAAAGAGAAATCATTTATAATTAAGATTCATTTGTTTTCAAACTCTAATAATGGTTTAAATGAAATAAGAAATAATTTAAAATAATAAACCAATATTCTTAAATGAATTTTACTAGCCAAAAAGAAAGACGTCGCCGCGATTAAAGTGAAGACATGGTATGAACATGGTATAAACATTAAACGGACCTATTGGGATGCATTTTAATAAACTACAGTTAGACATTCTTATGTTGGAGACTGTATTAGAACGCATTTTAGCAAAGAACACTAATATATTATTTTTGTAGATTAATTATATGTCTAACGTTTCCTGCATAATGAATGATCTATAATTAATTTCTGATGTACCGGACGAATTCTACATGGGATAATTATTCACTAGTAGTATTACGCATAGGCAGCATATTCATTTAAAAACTAATAGAACTTAGCATAATCATTCTTCTCACTTAAAAGTACGTGCGTTAATTGTTCAGAGCAAGCAAAGTTAAGGTCCCTGTGGCCAAGGTCAATGTCACATATAGAGGTCAAAGCTCAGGTGAAAATGTGAAAATGTGTATCTAGTCATCATTTATTGGGGGGTTGAAACACAAAAGTTCATTATCATAACTGCTGGTGTGAAACATGTGATTTAGGTTAATATATGCAATATCAAGATCACTAAAGATGAAAAAATATAGAAATTTTGTCCATAGCATATCTCCTCCACGCATGGTTGAATTCTAATGAAACTTCATAGAAATGTTCACAACTATGAGGAGCAGTGTCGCGTGCATGAACCAGGTCTCTAGATTAAAGGTTATGGTCACACTCAGAGGTCATTGAAAAATGCGTGTTCGGATCCGAACTTCTACATTCATCGGGAAATTTTAATGTAACTTGGCACAATTGTCCACCATTTATTATTGCGCACGTCATCCAGGTTCCTGCTACCAAAGTCAAGGTCGCATGGAGAGGTCACAGTTTGTGTACTGTGACCATTTAGTCATCATTAATTGATGGATTGTAACACAAATGATAACTATCATTACTACAAGTGTGACACATGTAATTTAAGTTAATATTTGCCAGGTCAATATCATTAGAGATGATACAATATCCAGATATTGCCCAGATATTGCACAGAGCATATGCCCTATATGCATATCCATAATGCCCGCATCTTTGTCAAAGGCTTTTGTGACGGGGGTATTTTGCGACATTGTTGCCTATGTTGTTAGATGTTAAAGTCGTGGACAACAATATATATTTTTGGTTACAATTGTTTAACAATTGATCGATTTATCAGATATATCATCAGGTACAGGTGTGAAGTGGAATATGTATAATAGTGTTACTTATACTTTAAAACTTTGCTCCTTGCCACTTGTTCTTGTTGCTGGGTCGTGTGGGGGTTGCGTTCATTGAACGTCGCATTTCCTTGTTGATCTTGTTTATCATATTTTTTGCTTTCAGACAATACAATTGATTACTTATTCAAATTTTATTTTGGGTTATGTTAGCATTAGATAATTAGTAATAAAAACATGTTATAGTTTTCTTCGGAATCAAATATGTATTGCTTCATTCAAACTCATTGTCGTATTTAACATGGGTATTGTATATTGTGAATGTTAATAAATGTCATATTATATACCTTTGATGAAACATAAATTAATCTGTTTTGTTTTGACCTTTTCTGATGAAAATAAAAAAATTCTATTTTGTTTTCTTTAAAGTACTAACCAACCTGAACTACTTGGTTATAAATATAGTAATCGTTTCTTTCCAGTATACACTCAGTAGTGTCTCAGTAGTCACCAATACGTTTGATGTGGAAATATCTTTGATAATTCTGCAAAAGACCGTTGATATTTGGTCATATAACCTGCCACAATCTGTATGGTCAGTAATTATTTGCGCGCTGCGCCATGACAAAACCAACATAGTGCGTTTGCGACCAGCATGGATCAAGACCAGCCTGCGCATCTGTGTAAGAAATTAAAATGTTAGGTTTTTATGCTTTTGGATATCAGTTAAGTTCCTTTAGGAATAACAATTTTTAAGGTTTATTGCAATCAATGGGGGTCAATATCTATCATAAAAAAGATTATAATTATATCTCTTAGAATTATCCTAGATGCAGAGAAGAAATATGAGCAAAATGGTGAAAGTTTAATGTCTACTTCAGGGTTTGTTTCAACTTACTATTTAAAATGAAAATATGTCATTAACTCAATAACCTGTAATATAATTAGTGATAAAGATTTTTGACAGGTTATATGACCCTATATAAACGATTTTTTAAATGTTATCCGAGCCGTGTGTATAAAACTATATGAAAACGTCATGATTATCCAATGAAAAACGACGTTTCAAACGGGTAGTATTAAAACGACTTATAAATGTAGCTATAGAAAGCTATAGATTCCAAGTAATAACAGAAAAATGTTGGCAATATATAAAGAAGACATGGGTCTGTGGGTTACAGTAAACAAATCATCAAGAGGAAAATACTGTTGCAGTATTTTTACAAGGGGTGACATTTTTACTGTTAGATCTACTCACAAACCCAGATGTAATTTATATGATAACTCCGAACAGTAACTGTGATGATTTTGTTTTATTTAGAAAATCGACCATGTGACCAGATGTTATACTGTTAAAGAATACTGTTACCCTGTAACAGTACAAATTTCTTAGTCACATGGTTCACTAGCAAAAACAGTATATATAACTCCCACTGGCATATGGGAAATTAACATTACATAAAAAGTGAGGGGTAATAATACAAACTCTCAGCACAAGTATCTTTCTTTCATCAAAGAACATCAATCTTAGATACCCATACAACTCATTTAATGCACATTTTATTATAATGGTATGTTAAAGACAAAACAAAAACAAAGACAAAATGTACTTTTTTCAAAAGAAAGAAAAAAAAGAATAGAGGAAAATAAATCCTCAATAAAATTCTTATCTTGAGAACTTTTCTCAGTAACGATCAGTTTGTTTCCCGAACGAAGCTCGTAATGAAGGGGAGAGAGAGAGATAACAATTTGTAGTGTTATATTGTTTAAAGAGTGTCAAGGTAATACAAATATGTTAGTTTAAAAGTCCAGAAGTATAAGGATTAAATTATACATTACATAGTAAGTTATTTGTATTGAGATGTCAAAATATTATGGGGATTATGTGAATAAAAATACCGATCATAATTATTTCCGACACAACAGCAATGATAATAATTGCGTTGACTCTCTCATCCCAAACATGTAATATGATGTACTTTGACATTGTAGATCATTGCCTCATAAATCATTATACTCTTCCCATTCTATTACTAATGAATCATGAATGTCAGAAATATTGTGTAAGATAATAATATGTACTTAAAATTTCGTTTAATTGCCTTTGGGAATTGACTGTACTTATGTTGCTAATTGTAATAAGATAACCAATTGCTAATGTCATTACCATGCTACGATTTTAGGTTGTCCCTTTGGGGACTAAGTGGATATCATTGATAATGGCTGCTGGGGCGCCGATCCAAACCTAAAAGAACAACACTTGAAAATGCACTTTTACGTCGTTTGCATCGAAAATTATAACGAATTGTAGGGAGTAGACACTACGTCACTTGATACCAGTATACATGTAATCCTTGTACTTGAGGCAGAGGTGTGTAGAGTTTGTTTGAAGAGTACTGACTACTGGATTATAATTGGACTTAATTATTTTGTCCCTCTGGGTGTTAAAACAGATATTATTTATCTGATTAACGGACAATTAAAAGGTGTGAAAGTCGTTTAAATCAGACAAAGCAATTTTATTGGGACCATACAATTAGAGTCGCTTGTCACATATGACAGAGAGTCGTAAAATTCAGACCATTTATATCGAAAAATAAGTTTGGAGGACCGAAACAAGGTCGGATAAGACAGGGAGTCGTTGAAATCAGGGGATCGCTAAGGCAGTCTCGACTGTATAAAAAAGATGCATCAGGTCAACATATAAATATAAAGGCAAAACGAAAAGCAATCGCTGTTGTTGGCCGAGACAACAATAATTCTAATTTTGGAACGAATTGAATGAAATGATATCAGGCGAGCCTTTGAAGTTATGCTTACGTTCTTATTTAGATTTCGTTTTGGTCCATAAATTTGTCACATCTGTGATTTTGGTTTGGTCTTAAAATCTAAAATTTTTGCCTTCGTCACTAGTCACTAGTTTTTTTGAGACCTCCAATTTGTATTACAATAGTATCATTTAAAAAATTAAAACAACCGCACAAACAACGCTGATCAGGCGTTACAATATATATATTTAGGGTGATTTGCAACCATATAATAATGAAATATATGACTTTCTTTTACAATTAATAAATAGATTAAAACGAAATGTAATAAAGTCATCTATTATAAAATTTACTGCTTGTGATGTATATAAGAATGGTATTATCAGACATGTGGACAACATAAAGAGTTGCTATTATGTTACGAGCCAGGCGTAACGAGAAAGAAAAGCCAGCAACAAACTTGTAACAATAACAAATTTATTATAGAAAAATTATTAAAGAAAATTAAAACAACAAATTATGTGTACAAATACCTGAAGTCCAAATATAAAATGTAAAATTCAAATGTCTAGTCTGATCCTGGAATGATCCCTTTTTGAATAGCACAGTTAAATCCAAGTTAAATCCAAGAACACTTTAGAATAAATTCCCACAATAAAATCCACAAGAATAATTAATAATCCAAGCTCCAATAAATCACTTAATTTCCAAATTGAATAATACTCCAAATATATTGATGACTTAAAAGATTACTGATGACTAAAAAGGTAACTGATGACTTAAAGATAAGATTAATGAAAAATGTCTCCTTATATATATTAACTAAGAAGTTTCCAGAAAGGTCTATTATGTTCTCAAGTAATCATAATCTAGCAACTTCAACAATAAAGATCATTCCAGAAGTTTCTATCTAAATATAATGCATGAGTTTTCTACAACAGTTAAGAACCTTCTAGTACATACATGTAGTTAATGTTCTAAAAATAGAACAATGATAATATTGGAAATACCAACTGGTCAGATACAAACTATATACATGTAATATGTTGCATACATAACAATTATAATTATATATTATAGTGCAATACTCTAATAATTTTTCATAAGTGATGTAACACGTAATAAGTATTCTTACACTAATAATTATTTAGCTATGTTTATGTGTTATTATAACCTATTCTCTGTTAATTTATTTCAGAGCCATATAAATGTTTTATTTTGGATGAGCAATTGCACCAATCATCTTCACGATGTGTCTTCAAGTACAATCTGCCGAGAATACAAATTTATTATGGCACTTTATAAGTCGATTTAAGGGAAATATTGCGTTTAAATGAATACATTTGTCTAAAAGTAGTAAAAATGATCCAAAAGTTCAAGAAGTCATTAAGATTAAGGTCGGCCTAACCTAAAAAGTGTCTTTTTCCAATTTCACTTGAAAAATAATGTTCTTTTATCATGATTTCATTAAACAGTTCAGAGCGCAAGCAGTTAAAAAAGTACAAAAATGAAACTCTTACTTTGGAAATTTTACATCATTAAATTTATATTTAATAGCAATGTTGACGAGTTATAGCTTTGATTAGAGCAAATTAAAAATGGTATTAAATACTCGGGAAAAAACCCCAAAACAAACCGATTGAACTAATCATATCAATTGATATACAGTTTTCTTCATGACATATTAATACATTGATCCTGTTTTAATATGATGTATGGTCTATTTACTTTTGCCAATAATACATTTTTAGGGATACAAAATGTAAATAACGAAAAAAAATATTTTGCTATTATTTGTAAAGAAGTACATGTTTTATTGTAAAATATATTGTTTTCCGAGGAATCACACACTGTCCAGATTTTATAAATCACAAAAGCATGTGTCAATTGCTGTGTGGCAGCTTTAAAAAGTTGGCCGTGTTATTACATTTCTTGGTCCTTTGGGATCAGTTATTCCAAAACTTTAAGTGGAAAAAGTTGAATACCGCTCAAGCCGGTGCTAAGGGGCGTGAGGGATGTTGCATATTTTCATTATCCTTCATGTACAAACTCAATCAAACCGATCTGTACTTTCCATGTAATTTTGTTGCGATTAATGTTTCTGTGGAATCACTCTTCAGATTTTAAAAATACCTTTGATAGAGAATGTATAGCCTTATAATAAGTTCTAATTCCCAAATCGAAAGAGAAATATTTGTAAAATAATAATTATTAACAAGGTAGATACTTTTGACAAACATTGGGAAAGTCATAGTTAGTTTATATGTTTGGGCATGGTATTATGCATTATATATTTCTAAATTCGATATGACTAGGAATAGTTTTCATTCATAAGACTACAGGGCTATAAAATATATGTAGAAAAGTTTAGAGACACTTAACACTGATCACAGTCTTCTAACTTTTGTTTGAATGTAACATATGTGCTTGTTCGTTTGGTATGGATGTATGTATATGTGTTTGCTTGGATGTATTCATCTATATTTAAAATAAATAGGGTTACCCTTAAGGGGCCTCCAAAAATTACATGTAATTGTTATGTATTCGTATATCAAGGTTAAAGGTAAATACATGCTTCAACGTTTATAACAACACACTTATTTGTTCATAGTATAACGACAGCAGAATTGCAAAGTGCACGCACTAAGAAGGAGTTTAATTGATAATACTTTCAGTTCAAACATAGTCATTTTTTCTGTGGTATTTGAATTAACATTCATAGAAAATAAATTTAGATAATTTATGTGTGCGTTTTTAATCGTTTGTACATTTATTCAACATATAGAATACAAAATGTCGACTTTCATACTGTTTTTCTAAGAAAATAAATATATCACTATTATAACAAAATTGTTTCTGAACTATTGTTTATTTATAAATGGGCTTGATTAAAATTTCCATGTGGTGATTTAACGATTAATAACTTTTATCAAAATGTGTCAAACCTATTTTATTTTGTCGCTTATCCTGTTAATATGGGTACTTAACAATTATTAACGTATCAGGTATTATCCATAAATAGTATTTAGTATGAAAATATTACGTTTATCTATAACTGATATTTTGAAATGAGTTGTTTATTCAAGTAGAATCTTGGCGTTTCTATTTTTCTGTTAGATTTGCTTTGTTATCGTTATTGTTCTGTCAGTCTGATTTACAACAGAGTCATTTTAGTGATAAATCGATAACTTAAAATATAACACAAGATACTTATTTTCGAGGGAAAGAATTTCGCTGGTGACACAATAAACTAAGTCTGCAATGTCATGAAAGTCATTTCTTGGTTTTGTATCGTGAGACGTGTCGTGTACCCCTTGAGGTTTGTATTTTTTGAGATCATTATTTGTAAACATATTATACTGATTTAATTATATATAGAGGATACTTGTCACTTGTAAAATCGTGTACATGATGTACGTACATTAATTTTGTGAATAGAAGAGCAATTATTGTGTTAATTTTATCAACATCTGAAAAGTTTTGTGAATGCATGTGTGCAAGATACAAGTAAGGTGATATTGTATGTTCCTTACTTAAATATCTTAACTTTTATAGTTGCTGCCAGTTAAAAATGATTTAAACTAAGCTTTATTAAGAATAAGTTAAAGAGTAATAAAATAGAGAGAAAAATAATCCCTTAAATGTCCAAAACAGCAAAATTTAAAAGTTGTAGGCTCTAGCTTGTTCGTGGACAGCACTGGAATGTGTAAGATACCGTCCATGCTCCCCAGCAACGGCTTAATGAGTATTCAATATTTTAAACATGTAATGGTAACATCTTTAATTTAAAAACATCCGCAGTAGTATTCATACGTTGGTGATCATAGAAACTTATATGTGACATGCAAGTGTCATTCGTTGAAAAGCTGCTTATTGTCCCCAAGTCAAAAACATGTTTGTGTCCTAGATGAAAGACGGGCTGAACTAAACAAAATGGAATTTATGAAAATGGTCAGAGTTTATGTTATGAAGCCTGCACATCACAGCTAAGCTGTAAAAAGACCAATTTAAAATGCAGGCCCCATACACTAAGGGTGAAAATACAGTATTCAAGTAAGGAATACTAAAACTGCCCAAGTAGAAATGTCAAATGGAAAGAACTATAATACCAGAAATAATACAATATTGTCGTGCCGAGTGATCTTTAAGAATCGGAAATATGCCATCCCTATTTGTATGTATGGGATCCTTTTTTACGACTTCCACACGGCACAAACAACGCTGATTTGGCGATATAATATAAGAAAAATAGAATCCCTAAAGAAAGTCCAAAACGACAAGATTAAAAATGTGGCAGGCTCGGTTTGATTGAGCATATTCATGAACAATTCAGGAAAATGCAAGCTACCGTCAACGCCCCCTATCGGCTTAGGCAGTATTCAACATTTAAAATATGTAATGGAAAAATTATGAATTTAGAGACATCCACTGCTTGTCAACGATGTTTGCTCCATTTACATATTCATGTTTTATGAATGAAACGACTAAAGTGTAAAGTACACGATAATGCATTCCTCTATCTCCAGACAAAAGTAATAGCAGACAGAATAAATTAATGAAGAATTTGATGTTGTCTGTGCTCACATGATAGACGACTATAATGGCATACGGTCATAATAGTCACAAATCAAATGATTAGCCATTAAATGTAATGAATGAAATAGCAGGCCATTGAACGCGTTACGAAATCTAGCTTGGAGATAAAACTCTTCAGTAGTTAATTATACTGTTCAATATATTTCCATACAAAGATAATTGCATTGACACTTGTATCTGTTGATGACAAATTAGTATTCGTGTCGAACACTCAAGCATGCCATATTTTGTGCACATTTTTTCCTGGAGAAAAAAATACGAATGTTTTTTATCAATGAATCATTTAATGTAGAAAGTATGTAGTCTACATTTCGTCTTCAGCAAGTTGATAAGTAAATAAGAACTAGTTCCTTGCTCGGAATAGGGTTTCCTGTCAAATTGTCTGTAGAATAATACGATTAGGAAACGTTGAGTTGTGTTCAGTTAAAGTTTCATTTTTCCACACCATTATTTTCACGTTCCTCTTTGAGTGGGTCGGGTAGGAGCGGTATTGTATACTCAGACAAATTAGTGACAAAAATATGAAAATGATTTTATGTACTCAAATCACTCTAAAATAACATTTTTGTAAAGTCCCAGCATGAATGTCTGTTTCAATTCTATATTGTTTTGGGTTTAAAGCGTTAATACATCTACATAAATTGAACCAAATCAGGATGCCGACAGAATCACTAAGTAGTTTCAAAACAACTCATGTTGAACAGAGCCTGGCAGTTACTATAACAGATATTGAGAATATTGTAAGATTGAACCAAGTCTAAGTCATCCATTTGACATGTTCTTTAGCGTTTCCAGAGTTCATTTGAAAACTACTCTGAAATCTTAACGCTCTAACCTGACCTTCGTGGGACAAGTTCGAAAACCACCACTTTATTCTTTATAAGGAGAAAAGTTTTATTCCTTTTACTGTCAAGTGTACTTATTTTGATACATTTTCAGGATAATGTATGAAAAATTCAAAATGAAGAAATGAACATTTTTGCCTGTCTCTCCCTTTTAATGTCATGATATTGATTCATGGTAATTACAATAAGGTAACACCCTCTCCTTTCATGACTAGGGGAATCTGACATGTAAGATCACGTGCAGTAAATCTAAGAAAAGGAGTGGTTACATGAACGTCCCTTCTTCTTGCTTGAATTACAGAACTTGCACTGAAAAGGTCACTCTGTATGAATGGCAAACAAAACATCGCAATATTGCGTGTGTTTGTATGAAGTTTTTTAATATTTAGATATTTGTTAATTGGGAGAATGTCAAATGTCATATGAAACAAGAAACTATATTTAAGCTTGGTGGCTTTATTCTCAGGGAATTATGTTTACATCAATGTCTTGTCACTTTCAGATTTAAGGATAGGCCAAGCCAATAAAAAAGCTGAAAAATTTGGCTTGCCTAAAATTGTTTGCGGTACCAATACATGTAATGTAATTTGTTTGTTTGCAAACACTTTGCATAATTTTATATAGATAAATATATACATGTATAAATATAAGGATAGATGTTTATTTTTTCGCAACTTTTATACTATTTATATATATTTCCCTTATACAGCATATTAGAATTTAACAGGCAATCAAATCAAGCCTGCTACATTTTACTTTGGCTATTTTCTGCGTTTTTACGGATTTTAATGACAATTGTTTGGCTGGTAAGCATTTCTGTTTTTTTCTATGGGTGACTAGTTTGCATATTCAAACTTGAATTACTATTATACCTTCGAAACAAATAAATTCTGTACATACTAAATTTAATTATATGATGCAATTGGCAAATAATGCGCAAGCAAATGTTTATAAGGATGACTTTTCCCAAATCCCTAATATTATTCTAAACCGTTTCTTTTGAAGAATGCAAAGAACACAGCCTCTCAAAATGGTAAATGACATATAAATGGCAAACTTAACAACCGATTTATTTTTTTAAAGATGATTAAAACTTCATTGGTGACGTGCAATAAAGAACGAAAAAAATGAATATAAAGAAGTTGTAAGTCGTTTATTTCCTTTACATATTTTCCAATGTGGCAATGACAAAATCATTACCATAAGCATTTATTACTTGGATATCAGATAATAAATTATTCTGTTTTCACCATGACATTTTTCCGAATGTTTCCTTATGGCCATAAATGCCATATTTCAATTCCTGTCACTGTGACCTAAGTAGCAATCTCTAAACAAAAAAGGAACATCTATTAATAACTGAAGTTAGAAGGTCAAATTTACATAAATATGTCCCTTGATATGAGCTGCTGTTGAGTCATAATGCCACAAAATGTCCAGATAATATATTTTATGGGATTGCTTCATGATGGACTCCATTATAATACGTCTTATATTCCAACATGTTCAAAACATTTGATTGTAGTAGATAATAAGACTAAAAAAGATGATGGTAGTAGAACACTTCAAGTGGAAGTCTTTGTTGATCTTTATTTTCGTATTCTATCAGCTACATATCTAAGATAACGTAGTAACTTCGATAACCCTTTTTACTACCAGGATTTGTGCCAGTGTAACTTTCCTTTACGGAACATTTACTTTACTTATTTTTATAGATTTTACATACAAAAATATTATCTTGATTTAAAGCATGAAGATTGGACCTGATGCGATAACATATAAAACAATTTCCTTTGTGCTTCTTAAAGTTATGGAAACAAATACTGGATAAAAAAGTGTAAAATGGTCATTGTTGTTAAATTGTTTAATATTTACAATATATTAATATTTCAAAGAATTTGTCCAAGTAAAATTATTGTTATTTTAAAACGTTGGTGTTTAAGTTTATTTAATAAAATAACAGAAGATGTAAAACTCAATCGCAAAACCTTTTGTTTATAAACAATTTGTTTATAAAATTATGTAGCATTTTTCTTTACTATGTAGTAGCTCAAATACAATGGGAAATAGTAAAGACGGAACGGAAAATATTTCTGGTGGCAACCATAACTCCAAACCTCTATTAAACTAGTTCTAAGCTTTTACTGATTAAGCCTTGAGAAAGCTTGAATATTTATAAAGTGGTTAGAAATGTTTCCTATCAAACATATAGTAATTTTCTAGTAGTATTATAAACGACTGTATCATAGAAATATTCTTAGCACTCTAGATATCTAGTTTGTAGGTCTGTATCTATTTTGCAACAATGTATTTTCTACTTCTTAAAATCTTAAAATAATTTAGTTTTAAATATCTTTTCCTGATATACCTTATTTTAATTTTAGCAGGAAAACAGAGGTTTGAAAATCTATTTTGTATAACATTTAACAATCACCAATTCTTTTTATTTATATGATGACATAAATCTAAATACAGCAAAATACAGAAGTAAAAGAATCATTCACTGAATTTATGTATGAATGGATTTGTGAAAGAGACAAAACGAAAGAGATTTGTATGGAAATACGTTGCTGCGTATCTCGATATAGCAAGAATAGACAGTTTAATGTACACATTAAGTGACGACGGACCATCAATTATTATGTATGCAGCATTGCGAAAAAGAGACATCCTGGTTTACTGTTACAGAAATGATGTGAATGTCATTTACCCTTTACTTATATACACGAATTTGCATTTTTGTTTGCTAAGTTAAGGTCAATGACGTTAGATGTGTTAGAATAGATACTGCCATTTATAAATAACGTGTTAAATTATGTTTTTAAAAGAGAAAATTGAAATATTACGCCATAATATAGCCATTACGCTACAAAGAATATACTGAAATGACAAATGTTTATATGTGAGCGATTCTTTCAATGTTTCATGTATTTTACAGTGAATGAAAGAAGTAAATTATTTAGATTAGGGAGAGCTGTATGAATAGCTCTAAAAAAGTAAAATAAAATAAAATATATATTAAAAACATACACTTAAAACTTTATGCAGTTTGTAATTGTAAACAGCAGATGTTGGCAGTTCAGAATACCACTGTTTTCACAATATTATTAAGGTATTTAAATTGATTCAAATCAAAATTGAAATTATGCTTAGGTAAATATAAATATTTTAATTTTTTTGTTGCATACATGTGTAAAAACTTTTATTTTAATTTTGTTTTAAAATCTACATTTTTAGCGTTCGGGGTGGTTCGCAATTTATTTTGTTACTTATGTCCATGTATGTTGCCTACGTATTGTTACACAAAAATTCTGAATTTAATCAAAATATGTCGCTTGTTATAATCCTTAAACTCCTTTGATTTGCATAATAAAGCATTACAAATAAATATTGCGTTCTGTTGTAAGTATAAAAACGTTATATCTAAACCAGAATATGTAAAAAAAGTTTTCAACAATCGATCGATTGAAAAGGTAAACCAGGTCATAAAGAATGTTATATAACAGTAAATGTGCATATTATATTGCACGGTAGTAAGGTATATCACCATATTAGCACCGTAATAGTGGACCTGACCGGCGCTTCAATCTATTACTTTAAATATCCCAATTGAGCTGAATGTTCAGCTTGTTCACATTTACACTGGTTTTTCGAAACGAGTCTTTACAAGTTATTTTTTGGAACACCATACGAAATTAAAAAAAATAATGTGTTTATTACTGATTGAAGCAGGGAGATAAAATAAAATGTTATGTTATTTATCACATGTAAATACATACATTTTATATCAACAAACGAGTAGCTACCATCATTTTTATATGAACTATATGACGTGTTGTTATAATTAACAAAAAATATCATAACGAAATATTATATAGTCATGTTTTATTTACTTCCTATGATTTATGTAAGAATAGTACAAAACATAATAATTTTCTAAATACATTATATACAAAAATGCTATAGATCTCATAAGTTTTTCATAGTAAATTAAATAACACGTGTTTACAAGTGTTAAGCTACATTTATGGGTTAGGTTATGTAACCTAATATGCCTAAATCCGAATAATAGCCCCCAGAAAACAAAACAAAAAAAACAAACGTATTGTGTTTGAACAAAATCTTGCAACGATATCAACTTAACGATGTGCCTATAAGTACAATCTGCCGAAAATACAAATTGATTATGACACTTTAACATATACTATACCAGCCAGCCCGCATAGCTCAATCGGTTAGAGTGCGAGACATGTAATCTTGACATTGTGGGTTCGATTTAAGGGCTGGCCAACTAAAATTACTTATGAAACTTTAAATCGAGGTCCCGTGTATGGGTGCTTAAACATTTGGCACGCTAAAGCACCAGGAAAAGCTTCTGGAATTATGGCATCTTTCTGTATCTGTAACTGCACTGTCCTCCAAAGTCTAAAATGACTAATACTCTTCTGGAGGACTCGCCCATGTCGGCAACCGGAGGCGAGTATAAATAAACGCTAATACACACAAACATGTACTATTTATATAAAATACCTGATATGTAAGAATTTGATTAGTGCACTTATCAACAAGGTAAGAGGTAAAATGAAGTTGGTTTTCAGATTGTAATAATTTTTCTTAATAGTTAAATCATCATAAATTGCTTGCATCTCACTGGACACCATATTCAATCCCATCTTGTGAATTAATAACAAAACTTTAAAATGGTTTTGCCATTACAGTACTATTCTCAATTTGGTATGAACGGCATCATTTTTCGGAAGTGTTTTATAGCCTCATTGTGCATATTCTGATATGTATCAAAATCAGTATTCAATAATAAAGATAGAATACGTATTAATATATTGCGTGTACATGCATTTAACAGTTTTCGTATTTAAAGATTCTGTAACTCTTCTTTATGGTTTTATATCTTAAATATAATTCTCAAATGTAGATTTATCAATATTGCAAGTTCCAAAAAGCATTATTAGTAAAGATATTGCCGAGTTTACATTTCATGTTAATAAAGGGAGGTAATCAGAAATGTATTTATTTTCTATAAAGTCTAAGTCAAATATTTTATTAAGAAATGAATGCATATATTTCAATGTTTACATAATTGTTTTAGAAGCATTACTATATACATATATAAAATTCACAACCTTACATACAGGATCTTTTCAGAACATGTTAGAAACTCATTCGTGCAAGGAGTTTAAAGCAATCCTAGTCATATACCTTTATACGGTGGTACCTTTGTGTTTTTATCTCAGACTTCAAACGAAAGACCAAATATATCGATAAATTGGTAGTTTGTTCAACGCGTTAGTCTTGTTATATCGGGATTATTGATCCCAGCACGTTAGTGTTGAACATTCAATGCGCTTAAGCCGGTGCTAGAGGACGTGAGAGATTACGTACATTTAGAACATCTCATGAATGACCTCAATCAAACCCTAGTCTGCAATTTTTACATTATATTATAGTTTCCATTGAGTCCGAGCGTTCTCCCCTTTACTAGATTTTTCATTATACCTTATATTTGCTACACACACCAACGATTTATAGGTTTGCAAAGTCGTATATATTTATTGTCCTAAAGAAAATAAGAAATAATTTCAGTAACAATGAAAAGTGTCTTTTCTTAAAAAAAAAACAAGTGAAGTAAAAAGTAAATGCAATTAAGTGTTATTGCTTTCGCTATGAGAAGAATCATTTAAATTTCTTTCCATGAATGTTAATTCGTTAACTTCTGCAATACTAGTCAAATGATTGTATTTGAAAGAATTGTCTTCCTGCAAAGCATTTCAAAATTTAGGAATTGTAAATGTCGTAAAATATATTTTCTTAAAACGAGTATACGAGCATATAAACAAAAAATATAGAAGAAACTTTTAATATATGGCCAGATCAACTTATTCTTATGACCTAAAGAAAACGAACATCATTTGATATAACTGGGTCAAACCATGTTTTGTTTTGTAATAAATTTTTAACCCACTTCAATCAGAGATTATGTCGCCCACGTTTGTTATTTAATATGGAAATTTAATGATCTAAAATTCCCAGAAAAAGAATTAAATTGATATCCTTTTTGCACAGGTTCCGCTCTTAAATGTGTAATGAAATCATGATAAAGAACATTAAGTTTCAATTGAAATTAACAAAATATGCACTTTCTAGGTTAAACTAACCATAATTTTACTGACTTCATGATCTTTTGGATAATTTTATTCTACTTTTAGACAATGTATTCATTTAAACGCAATATTTCCATTAAATCGACACATAAAGTGTCATAATAAATTTGTATTCTTGGCAGATTTTACAAGAAGACACATCGTACCAGCAACAAATACCCTTAGAGGAAAAGGCTTAAGGGCAATGAACTCTTTACTTAACATTACAAAAGAGTGAGATATATCTATAGAAATAATGTTCAATTTGTTCGATGCTTATGTTTTATCTATTTGGAATTATAATTGTGAAGTATGGGGCTTTAATAAATGTAAATGGTTATTAAATGTTAAAATGTCAACAAATACTCTTTCATTGTATTCTGAACTAGGTAGATTTCCTCTGTATATTGAAATATATGTTAGGATAGCAAAATCTTGGTTAAAGTTACAAGGCGATAAGAGTCAAAACTGCATTTTAAAAACTATTCTTAGTTCTCAAAGAAATTATATATCAAATAACTCAAATGTTGTCAACTGGTCATCAAAAGTTCTAGACATGTTACAAAACACTGGATTTGCCAAAGTATGGTTATTTCCTGAATCGGTTAATATTAAAATTTTTATACCGAGTTCAGATCACGTCTCAGGGATATATATGAAACCCAATGGCGAGCAGGCGTTATGCTCTTCCTTGCAATTGTATTCAAATGTTAAAGTTAAATATGAAAGGTCTATCTATCTTAAATTATTAGAAAATGCAAAACATAGATCAGTTCTTGCAAAAATTAGATTAAGTTCCCATAAACTACATATTGAATCTGGAAGACACAGGGGTATAGAAAGAAGTCAGAGAAAATGCACATTATGTACGTCCGGGGATATAGAGGATGAATTTCATTTTATATTAATATGTCCAATTTATAGTGATTTTAGAAGTATGTACATTTCAAGATACTTTACTGTTAATCCTAGTGTTTATAAATTCATACAATTGTTAAACGCAGACAGAAAATTGGTTATTAGAATATAAGCAATATTTTATATTAAAGTATTTGAAAGACGAGACAATTTGGTAGATTAGCATATCAATATGATATTATTAATGTAGTAATTTATTTTTGGCATTCTCAATCAATTTGTTTAACTATGTCATAAATATTTGAATATAACTGATTGAATTTATTATGATATGATTCTTGATGCATGCATTGTAATAATTATACATGTATATGTATGTTATGATGATGGGTGTTGAGCCCAAGTCAGAAATAAAGTATATGTTCTGTTCTGTTAAAATGATATCGGTTTGCAAGTATTCGTCCAAAAATAATACATTTAACTCGGCTATGATTCGGATTGATTGACAATAAGTGATTGCCCAAGGATGTAACTTAAAGTGACATTTCTCTCATTTTATTTGCTGTCAAGCTGTACTTAACAAGCTACGTGTATATATTTTAAGAGATTTACTATCATAAAGGTGATTAACAAATATTTGATAATAAACATGTTAAGGATAAAAAAACCAAAACAAAAAACAAATAATAAAATGTTGCCAACCTCTAATATCCAATACATGCAGTTATTGATTAGTCAAGTAAAGAATGATATAAAATTGAACAAAATAATGACATAATGTAAAATTATTTTGACTTTTACCTGTAACTTATTAACATTTGTATGATCATAACGTCGCTATAGCAATTGTAAAAATCTAAAAAAATACTTATTTACAAATTATATCCTGTCGGCATTCCCAATCAGTTGCAAGACTCTGAAATTTGCATGGTTGCCTACGAGTATAACAGTTTTCTCCTAATAATTTTGTTGTTGCTTTTCACTTTCCAGCCTGATTCTGCTTAATATGCAAGGCGACATGAAGTATTTTAATGTGTTTAAGTTATGTACGTAAGTATTTTGATATACTTATTATACTCAAGTTTTCTTTAAGAATTATAACGATATGTTTACATGCATTCAGGTTTGTATTGCGGTAGTAAGGCCATATTTGAATTAAAAAAGCATATGTCATCAGAAACATTATTGTGTCAATTCACTGTACACATTGAGGCTTTAGAAATATAACGGAACACATTATAATAACTCTGACTGTATTAACGCAAACATATCTAACGTTACTGACCTATAAACAGCAAACAGAAAAAATGCAAGAATAGGAAAAGATATAAAGAAAATTGATTAAATCTGAGTTCTTGATTGAAATTCCTACAAAAATACATGCAGTCTTTGATGAAACAACTTTTAATGTGAAGAATAATAATTATACATATATTGGGATCATTAATCAGTTTTCCCTATATTCCAGTGTATCATGATCATGACATTCACACCTTTGCTATTACATTAAACCAGGAAAATGCTGCATATATAACAACTCGTAGCTCAGAGTCACCTTGTTTCTACATTAAACTGTCTACTCTTGCTATATGGAGATACATAGGATCGTATTTCCATATTAATCTCTTTCCCTTTGTCTCTATCACAAATCCATTCTTAGATAAATTAAGGGAATGGTTTTATACTTTAATTCTTTTTTGTTTGTTTTTTGTTTTTTCTGCTATAATTACATTTAAATATGTCATCACACAAATATTCCGTAAAAAGCACACTTCTTTAGAAGAATATATTATTCTTATTGTCTGGTGAAAATTTAAATGTGTATTTCTTTAGCAGAATATATAATTCTTTTAGTCTTTTGAAAATCTGAATTTCAATAATGCATTCAAGAATAGTAAGTTAGTAAAATACAACTAGAATGTTGTATCAGTGTCTAGACAAAAATGTTAACATAATGGAATGTTTTATAAGTGTCAATCGTTCGACACTAGTCATTGGTTGTTACACTGACTTAAAAAATCATTCGAATATAGTCTTTATCTTATTATATCAAAAAAGCTATGAATAAAATGTTATAAATATATGCAAAGACTGTATAGTAATGATTCTTTGAGGTTAAGTAACAGTAAACGCTGTAAATATGAATGTTATAAAGAAAGTAAGGAACTGACAAAGTCATGTCATATGAAGTCATGTAGTCACATCTGTCTTCATGCAAATAAATCATTTTTGATCCTGCTGAATGAGGAATTATATCAGAAAATCTTCGTCAAACATAGAAATCGCTGATATCAAAAATATAGGCTATAAATGTCATGACATTCGACGTAATAAAGCATAAACTTGATGTGAGGTTCTTGAAAAGCCTATTGTCAGTGCATGTAGAGTTACGACTACGTATGTTATCTTATTCACAAGTGAACGACGACTAGACAGTTTTCACAAATAAACCGCGCCATGACAAAACCAACATGGTGCGTTTACGACCAGCATGGATCCAAACTAGATTTGGCATTCGAGCAGTCTGATCAGGATCAATGCTGCTCGCTATCAGTTTCTCCTCTTGTTATACTGATCGTAAGCGAACAGCATGGATACTGATCAGACTGTGCGGATGTGCAGGCTGGTCTGGATCCATGCTGGTCGCAAACGCACCATGTTAGTTTTGTCTTGGCGCAGCGCAAACAATTACTTGTCATACAAACTGTGGCAGGTTCTATGACCAAATATAAACGGTCGGTTGCAGGATTAAAAAAGATATTTCCTCATCAAACATATTGGTGACTACTGAGAGACTACTGAGTGTATACTGGAAAGAAACGGTTACTATAATTATAACCAAGTAGCTCAGGTTGGTAAGCGCTTTAAAGAAAATAAAAAAAAATGTAATTGTTGTATTTTTATCAGAAAATGTCAAAACAAAACAGATTAATTTATGTTTCATCAAAGGTATATAATCTGACATTTATTAACATTCACGATATAAAATGCACATGTTTAATACGACAATGAATTTGAATGAAGCAATACATACTTTATTCCGGAGAAAACCATTGCATGTATTTATTACTTACTATCTAATGCTAACATCATCCAACATTAAATTTGAATTAGTAATCAATTGTATTGTCTGAAAGCAAAACATGTGATAAACAAGATCAACAAGGAAAGGCGGCGCTCAATGAATGCAACCCCCACATGACCCAGCGACAAGGAGCAAAGTTTTAAAGTATAAGTAACACTATTATACATATACAACTTCACACCTGGTACCTGATGATATATCTGATATATCGAGCAATTGTTAAACAATTGTAAAAAAAAAAAAAAAAAAAAAAAATTGTCCACGACTTTAACATTTAACAACATGGGGAACGATGTCGCTAAATATCCCCGTCACAAAAGCTTTTGACAGGGTTGCGGGCATTATGGATATACATATAGGGCATATGCTCTGGGCAATATCTGGGCAATATCTGGATATTTTATCATCTCTAGTGATCTTGACCTGGCAAATATTAACCTAAATTACATGTGTCACACTTGTAGTTATGATAGAAATCATTTGTGTTACAATCCATCAATTAATGATGACTAAATGGTCACAGTACACAAACATTGACCTCTCTATGTGACCTTGACTTTTGTGGGAACACCGCAGCAGGAAGCTGGATTATGTGCGCAATAATAAATGGTGAACATTTGTGCCAAGTTACACTCAAATCCCCCGATGAATGAAGAAGTTCAGAACCGAACACGCATTTTTCAATGACCTCTGAGTGTGACCATAACCTTTAATCTAGAAACCTGGTTCATGCATGCGACACTGTTCCTCATAGTGATGAACATTTCTATGAAGTTACATTAGAATTAAAATATGCGAGAAAGAGATATGCTCTGGACAAAATTTCTTTATTTTGTCATTTACAGTGCCCTTGATATTGCATATATTACACCAGCAGTTATGATAATGACCATTTGTGTTTCAATCCCCCAATAAATGATGACTAAATGGCCCGGTACACATTTTCATCTGAACTTTGACCTCTATATGTGACATTGACCTTGACCACAGGGATTATAACTTTGCACGCCACACTCAGCCTTACAATGGTGAACTACTGTGCCAAGTTATATTGATATCCCTTTATGCATAAAGAGGTTTTGCTAAGAACAAGCCTCTGAACAATTAACGCACGTACTTTTAAGTGAAAAGAATGATTAAACTAAGTTCTTTTAGTTTTTAAATGACTATGCTGCCTAGGCGTGATACTTCTAGTGAATAATTATCCCATGTAGAATTCGTCCGGTACATCAGAAATTCATAGATCATTCATCATGCAGGAAATGTTAGGCATATAATTTATCTGCAAAAATAATGTATTAGCGTTCTTTGCCAAAAGACGTTCTAATACAGTCTCTAACATAAGAATGTCTAACTGTAGTTTATCAAATCCATCTCAATAGGTTCATTTAATTTTCATGCCATGTTCATACCATGTCTTCACTTTAATCGTGGCGACGTCTTTATTTTTGGCCGGTAAAATTCATTTAAGAATATTGATTTATTATTTTAAATTATTTCTTATTTCATTTAAACCATTATCAGAGTTGAAAACAAATGAATGTTAATTATAAATGATTTCTTTTTATCCAGGTTATTATATTGACTACAATTCTAAATTTATTTCAATTATTTATAATAACAAAACAATGACATGCCGATTTGTATATAACTGACCAGAGTACTAATTTACGGTAACAGCTTAAATAGCTAAATGTTTTAGAAATGCATGTAATGTATCCAACGGGTTCAATAAATAGAGGATATTGAATGAGTTTAAGTTCAATACTGAATTTATTGTACGAGTTGAATAAAATTACATTATTCACTAATTATATTATTTAGCGCATCTTTACGCTATATTTGTATAATGTTAATGACGTCACGTCAAATTATATGCACCGTCGTGCAATATCATTTTTACGGAGTCGGAAAATAGGCATGGGGGTGTGATAAATTAAGATATGAACTTACACGATTTTAATATTTTATTTATCACATACCAACAATAAAAAACATTTGAAAAAGAAATTTCAGTGACGCGCCTAAAGTATAACACTTACATTTCGCGCGCCTTTGCTATGTTCGTATAACGCAAATGACGTCACGTCAAAATATATGCACAGCTGAGCAATGATATTTTACTGAGTCGCAAAAACGGCAAGGGTATGTGATAAAATGACTTGTGTGCAAAATTTCAGATAATTTGCTCACTCCGTTTGCCAGAATACTTATTCTAATTGTGGAAAAAGTAGCACAACAATATGATTTTCAATCAATTTATTTTCTGAGTATATTTCTTTATTAACCTTTTGCATAACGTTTTGTTTTAGTTGCCACCGCTAATCTATATAAGAAATTAAAATTTTAGGTTTTTATGCTTTTGGATCTCAGTTAAGTTCCTTTAGGAATAACAATTTTTAATGGGAAGCAATATCTATCATATAAAACATAATTATATCTCTTACAATTATCCTAGATGCAGAGAAGAAATATGAGCAAAATGGTGAAAGTTTAATGTCTACTTCAGGGTTTGTTTCAACTCACTATTTAAAATGAAAATATGTCATTAACTCAATAACCTGTAATATTATTTGTGATTAAGATTTTTGACAAGTTATATGACCCTTTGTAAACAATTTTTTAAATGTAACCCGAGCCGTGTGTATAAAACTATATAAACGTCATGATTATCCAATGAAAAAACGACGTTACAAACGTGTAGTATTAAAAAGACCTAATAATATAGATATAAAAAGCTATAGATTCCAAGTAATAACAGAAAATGTTGACAATATATATAGAAGACATGGGACCATGGGTAACAGTAAAAATATCATCCAGAGGAAAATACTGTTGCTGTATTTTTACGAGGGATGATATTTTTACTGTAAGATCTACTCATAAACCCATGTGTAATTTATATGATTACACTAACTGTGATAATTTTATTTTATTTTATTTAGAAAATCGACCATGTGACCAGATTTTATACTATTAAAGAATACTGTTACCCTGTAACAGTACAAATTTCTTAGTCACATGGTACACTTGCAAAGACAGTATATATAACTCCCAGTGGCCTATGGGAAATTAACATTACAAAAAAGTGAGGGGTAATAAACTCTCAGCCCTAGTATCTTTCTTTCATCAAAGAACATCAATGTGAGATATACTTACAATTCATTTAATGCACATTTCATCATAATAGTATGTTAAAGACCATACAAAAACATAGAAAAATGTACTTTTTTTTTCAAAAGAAAGAAAAAAAGAATGGAGGAAAATAAATCCCGCATAATAATTCTTGAGAACTTTCAAGGTGCATATCCATCAGTACCCTCTTTGCGAAATCTACTCAAACGGTACCCTCTTTGCACATGCACAGGTCATTCTCAACAAAAAACAAACCAGCGATGGGTAACTCATTGTAATAAGGAAAGGAGGTATGACACGTGGTGTATACCACGGAACACTAGAATGTTCAATTTATGTGCTGATTTGTCATGTGTCCGTTTTTCAAGTACCGCAACTTCACAATAAGCTACATAAAATCGACATGTCTTGTCTCGCCCATCACCTCGACATATGTTTCCGACTAAAATGAACCAGTGGCTTGATTATATATGCATCATACATATTTCATATGTTCATTTATATATCATCTTCGGACAAATGTATCAATTATCAAAAATAAATGTAAAATTCATAAAGAATACCCTACTTTCAGTTTTGCAGCGTCACGGACTACCCATTGCTTTTGAATTCTTTATATCACAGGTACCCTCTCATTTTTTTTAACACACGGGCACCCTCAAAGCAGGACATACGCTTTTATTTGCGTAAAACGTTGAGCATGTAATATTTCCTATTTTTATGTACGTATATATACTATAGTGTCATGATACGGACTTCTGTTTTTCACAAATGTGAATATATAAAATAGAAGAACACATTTGTAGCCTATGATGCTTAATCTTCGAACTGGTCAGTGGCAGGAATCGCCTGTCTTAAATAAGAACTGCCCACTCAAGTCGACTACCTATATTATAAAGTCTAATTCGATCTTGCGCGTTTCTTGCTTCTATACGTACTGTGTTAGGACGGGTACCCATGTATCAAAACATTGAATAACAGGGTACCTGTGATATAAAAAATCAATAACAAAGAGGTGGCCTGTTTTACTGCAAAACCGAAAGTAGTGTGATTTTTATTAATTTTACATTTATTTTTGACTAATAACTGCTGTTTTCCTGAATATTATGATTATGTATAAATGAACATATGTAACAGGTATGATGCATATATAATCAAGCCACTGGTTCATTTCAGCCCGAAACAATATGAAGAGGTGATGGGCGAGACAAGACATGTCGATTTTATGTAGCTTATTGTGGGGTTGCAATAATTGACTATGGACACACTGCAATAAACACTCGAAGATAAAACATTCTAGTGTTCCGTTGTATACATATTTTCCACACGACATACCTCCTTTCGTCATTTGAAGGAACATTAGGTGGATTGTTATCCATCCCTGATTTGTTTTTAGCAAAGAATAGCCTGTGCATGTGCAAAGAGGGTACCGTTTGAGTAGATTTCGCGAAGAGGGTACTTTTCTCAGTAAAGATCAGTTTGTTTCGCGAACAAAGCTCGTAATCAAGGCGGAAAGAAAGAGATAACAATTTGTAGTGTTATATTGTTTAAAGAGTGTCGAGGTAATACAAATATGTTAGTTTAAAAGGTCAGAAGTATAAGCATTAAATTATACATTACATAATGTGTTATTTTCATTGAAATGTCAAAATATTTTGGGGATTATCAGAATAAAAATACCGATCTTAATTATTTCCGACACAACAGCAATGATAATAATTGCGTTGACTTTCATCCAAAACATGCAATATGATGTACTTTGACATTGTAGATCATTGCCTCAAACAAACAATATACTCTTCCCATTCTATAACTAATGAATCAGATAATGTCTGAAATATTGTGTAAGATAATAATATGTACTATAAGTTTCGTTTAATTGCCTTTGGAAATTGACTGTACTTAAGTTGCTAATTGTAATAAGATAACCAATTGCTAATGTCATTATCATGCTACGATTTTAGGTGGTATTTTATTCCCTTTGGGGACTTAGGGATATCATTGATAATGGCTGCTGTGTAGCCGGTCCAAACCTAAAAGTACAACACTTGAAAATGCACTTTTAAGTCGTTTGCATCGAAAATTGTAACAAATAGTGCAACAAGCCTTTCTTTAATTAAAATAAATATTCAAGTATAGTTAAGCTTTAAGATTTTGTCAAGATTGTTCATTTAAAATTGTTGACATATTACGCATAATCACTGTACTTTTGCTTGTCACCTACGTATATAAGTAATTGAATTTCCTTATATGTATATATGTGTGTTGTGTGTATTTCTCACCGGTTTTGATATGAATTGCAGCAGAGAGAGAGAGAGAGAGAGAGAGAGAGAGAGAGAGAGAGAGAGAGAGAGAGAGAGAGCAATTAAAACGGGGACTTGGATGTCAATGTTGTCTTTACCTTGTTGATCTTTGTTCTCGTCTTTTATATGATTTTTTCAAAATAAAACCCTTTAAGCCATATCATTCTTTCAATTTAAGAAATACTGCGCACAATATGGCAAACAGAGGAAGCATTGTAAATTAACAACATCATATGTGTCCAAAGTTTTAATAAATGCCTTACAAATAGACATTTTATATGCATCACTATTTATTGTTTCATATTTTAAGTAACATCAGTTTCAATTAATAAGTTTGTCGTATTTCAAAATAATAAAATCATATGAACCTGTAATCTCCTCAATTATATTAATCTAAACAGAAAAAAAAATCTAAAAATGTAACGTTTGATATAAAAAAAACATTATTGAAACATAGAGTTTTGGGAAATAAATGGAGGTAACATATATATTTGGGAGGAAAAATATTAATAAATTCATTGTGATATCCCTTTGTAATATATACACCTACATAAGGATTTTGAATTGGTAAGTGTGACCTTAAACCGAGGTAGTCCAAAACTACGCTCTGCACATCATCTCAGTAATTATAAATATTTCTGCCAAATATATTTATTTTCATACAATCGGTTTAAAAGAAACAGAGAAAACACAAACTTTTGATATTTATGCAAAATGACTAAGTGTGACCTTGATCTGAGGAAGATGAAACTTGCGCTCTGCAATTGTCTCATTAGGGTTAACATTTCTGCCAAGTACTTTGAACTTCCTTAAATACCGCTTAGGCCTAATGAACAGACACAATCAAACCGATTTTTCAATTTTCATATGATATTGTTGTTTTTTTCTGCTCCCAAGAGAATATCCTTTTCCAGATTCTGATAAATACTTGAAATGAATTTTAATAGAGAAATAAAAACCTTTTTCAATAAAATGTATTGACAAAAACTGAAGATCAAAATTCAAAACATATTATTCACAGTGCGAAAATATAAACATAGAAATATCAAGATACATACGCGCACGTACGTAAACACACACGCACGCATGATTTTTAAATTAGCATTTTAGTAATACAATTTACTTTTAATGATAAAAACTGTTTCCAGCAAAATAAAATTTGATCTGAACGTTCTTGATATTAAAGAAAATTATTTAATATCCCTCCTATAAATATTACTAATACCCCTTATATCTATATTAATATTACTAATATCCCTCATATTAATATCACTAATAGTCGTAATATTGATATTACAAATATTCCTCATATTAATATAACTAATATCCCTCATAGTAATACTAGTATAAGAATCATAGGCGCGTAATATTTACACACGCTCATGTAAAATAATAGCTGTCAAACAAGTACGAAACCATTGACCTCTTTAATGAATACAAAAACTTATTTTTTAAGATGCGTGACATGTTGTGATAAAGTCAGGGGAAATTTAAATACAAAAGATATAATGTTGAATTACTTTTACGAATATCAACAAAAACAAAATTAAAATTTCAAATCAATTTATTCTACCTCCCACTCAATCCTGGTGGTCTTTATTTGTCAATTTGTAAAAAAGAAAAACTAAGAACAACATTAATGTTGATAAATGTAATATTCTAATACATTCATTTTTGCCATATTTATCAGAAGTAAAACGTCCTATTTTACAAACTTAAATAATTTTTATTCACACTTTGTGCATGATGTTTGAAACCAATGTAGACAATATAATTTTACTGTATAGACTACATAAGGATATTTGCCTTATTTTTCTAAATTGAACCAAATCATTACACCAACATGATTAATATCAAATATGTGTACATGATGTCTTTCAAATTACCATTGCCACTGAAGACAGTGTTAGTACAATTAAAATTAGTGACGGATAGTTTCGATTTATTTCTAGACCTTTGTTGTTATTCTTTTTTATTGTTTTGGTAATCAAATAGAAAATATTACATAAACAAAGTATTATTTTTTATGGTAATGATTTTTTCTCTGTTACTTTTGAAAAAAAATGTCTCGGAAATAAACGCTTTCATAGTCATTTTATTGTACTTTATGGCAAGTAAGTAATGTCAGATAAAAAATAAAATTATACTATTCATACTTTACGGCAAGTATCTAATATCCAATTATAAATAAAGTTATAATAAATTCATAAAGAATCTCACCTTGACATTTCTAGATGTTTCGTTATGGTCGTAAAAGCAATATTTCAATTTCTGTCACCGTGGCCTGATCTCTATTAAAAGAAACCTGAGTTAATAACTAAAGTCAGAAGGTCCAATTTAAATATGTCCCTCGATGTAAGTTGAGTCAAGATATCACGTTACTTTTTGCAGTTCTGTCAACAAATGCTGAATAAAAATAAAAACATAGTACAGATAAAATGATTGTTTGTTAACAAAAACTTTGCATTTTTATTTTTGCAGCAAAATCATTAAGTTGATATACTTAAATTGAAAACCAACAATACAATGGTATAAAAGTTTAAACTATCCTTTTATTTTATAATGATTGTTTTGAATTATCTAACATTTTCTCTACACATCTTCTTAATATATTTGTTAAATGAAAAACAAAATCACAATCACACCAGTTTAAACTGTCCTTTCGATTTAAAACAAATAATTTTAAAATGATCTAACATTTTCTAAATATTAATAGCTCAAATACAATGGGAAATAGGTAAGACGCTACGAAAGATATAAAGATTCAAAACTATTATTGGACTAGTTCTAACCTTTTACAGATTAAGTCCTGAAAGACATTGAATATAATTGATGTAGTAGTTCAGCCATAGATAAGGCATAAATTCTTAATTTTTTTCTAGCACTATTTCTCAAAGTAAACAAAAGAACTCAACGCTGACTTAAATAGTAATAAAAATAAACATATTTCAGAATCAAGCTGATAATGGATTAATTATACCAGTACCAGTATTCGAAAACTGTTTCATACTTGAATTCGTTTTAAGTCAAATAGATAAAAAAAAAATCTTTAATATAAATAAATTTTTCTATCTAATTTTCGTATTGCCAAAAAATTTAAAAATTAAACTTGAATAACTTTGGTGAAGATATCATGTTAAATTCATGTTGTATTGTCACAAATTTGTTTCATTTGTTAAATATTTAGAAACAAAAACCTTTATTTTTTCATATTTAATTTATTTTTTTTAAATCAAGATTTCTTTCTGAAAATTTGTTTGTAATTTTAATTAAAAAAAATAAATATTTTACAAAAAAATTTGATAATTTATTTCTAATTTCGTAAAATTGTTTTATAATGAATATTTTTCCCACTTTTTTTAATTTTTTTTTAAATTTTTAAAAAATTTCCTGGCAAATTTTTAAAAAGGTTTTGGATATTTTGTAAATAATTATCGTTTGTTTAATTTTTTAAATTCAATATTTAACTTTCTTTTGAAAAAATCAGGTTTAACATTTCTTTTTTTTCCTTGTTGGTTATAAAAATTTTTTTAAAAAATTTTTTTAAAATTTAAACAAAATTTACTTTTCTAATACTAGTATTTAATTAATAAAATAAGGAAAAATTAAAATTTTTGTTAATTATTGTCATGCAACAAAACTTTTTAACAAAACGATTTTAAATAATTGAAAATTAACGTTTAAAAAAATAGAAACAAACTTTAAAATTTAAAAATATAGTACTTTTGTTTGCTAAAAGAATTTATTTAAAACATTTCCATTTCATAATTTTCTCAACAAGAAATTTAATTTTTTTTACATTTAATTAGAATAACAATATTTCCACGTAATTTGGCCAATTGGTGAAATCAAACTCTGTTAGGGGGTAAACCTTTTCTTAATTCCTTGCAAGGGTTTTGAATGGATAATTTAACATTGAAAAAATACATTTAAACCATTATGAATGTTAGATCCTATTTAAAAATTTTTTACGGACAGAATATAAATTGAAATTTTCTTTTTGTTTTTTAAGTTCATTTGGATTAAATTTGCAATTTAATTAAAAATTAACAAAAATTTTGTTAAGCAAAAATTGAATTAAAATTCGAATACAAACAATGTTAACTAAATGGAATTCAATAAAGTACATACAAAACAAATTATTCTTGGTTAACTATTGTCAACATTTGTTTTTTAGTACTACATGCAAAAACTCATTTTCCCGCATTTTACTTAAATAAACGAAATTGTAAAACGGATATGTACCCGGAAACGGTTTTCCAAACCAAACTGATATTTAGCTTATAAAATTCCTCTTATTTCTCTTTACAATACTTAGGGGCTGACA
This sequence comes from Ruditapes philippinarum, assembly GCF_026571515.1. Taxonomy (NCBI): domain Eukaryota; kingdom Metazoa; phylum Mollusca; class Bivalvia; order Venerida; family Veneridae; genus Ruditapes; species Ruditapes philippinarum. Next base: position 166,452 of record NW_026859688.1, read on the forward strand.
ATTTATGAAAAATTTTAAAGGTATTTACATTACACATTTTAGAAAAAATTGGGAAAAAATTTAAGTTCTAATGTTGATTTAAAAATTTTTTATTTAAATGTTAAAAAGAAATTCGGATGCGATTTTAAATCAAAAGTCTTCCAAAACATTAATTACAAAGTTGGGTTCCAACCTTCACTTTTTAATCCCACTGGATGTGAAAATACAATAATTTACTTATTTTCAATTGAAAAAAGACCCCTATTCGGGGTCCTACCCAAATTTTAAAAGATTGGGGAATTTTTGGCTCCTAAAATATCCCAAATAAAAATTTTGTTTTGTTCACAAATTAACACCCGAAAAATGAAACCTGCCTTTTTTGAATTTTGCTTTTCCCCCGGGGAAAACCCAAAATTAACCCCCGCCAAAAATTTACCATTCAAAGGGCAATGCCATTTTTAGAACCCATTCTAATGGTAAAATTGAAAGTATTATCTTTTCTTGACAATTTCAAAGAAAAGTATTTGAAAATTTCCAATACAAACACTACAAATTCGGGAACTTTTTTTTTTTTTGCGTAATGTATAAGAGGCTATTCGATGCCAAAAATCCAGCCTTGTTGCTCTGAGTTGAACAATTTGTTTACGGACAGAATACAATTGTATTTCTTTGTATGTAAACTTCAATGTTGCATTCTTGGATTGAGTTTGCCGATTTAACATAGTAAACATGTATTTCAACAAAATACATTTTGTTAAAAGACAAAACATTAACAGTTACTGTTTTTCTGAAGTAGCAATACCAAGTGTTCATCATAGCATGCGGAATACTCATTGTTTGTGTATACGGCGACAACAGAAGTTACTTTCTTAGCTTTACATTGTCAAACCATCATGATTCGGATCAGTATACAATAGGCGATAAAATAAGCTCCTCCCATTTTCCCGACCACTTCATCATCGTAAATAAACGTATTTATCCGCTCATTATCGGTACTCACCGTCAGCGAAGAACACGCACCGGCGTAGTTTCCGTTTACCACAACTGTTAGGTGTTAAGTAATTCACTAAACAAAATTCACTTGCATGATTGCCATTCTGTGCCTTTATTCAATCAACATCAGCGCCTTTTGAATGATTATAGGCTTATAAGTTTTGAAACTTTGTAGATACCACATTTCCTAGAAAAAGAAACTAGAAAAAAACCTGATCGGGTTACTTACTGTCTGAGGTTAAATATTTTTAAGGAAGAAAAAGATATAATAGATATAGATAAGACTATATTCAACGAAAAATACATTTTACTGAGGGGGTTCCAATTTGCATAGGAGTGAGTAACATTAACCGTTAAGCTGCTACCTAACCACTTTCAAATTTTCAATTCAACATCTGATAGAGATTAAGATACAACTAAATACTACAATTTTACAATACAAACTTACATATATCACAATCAAAATGTCGAGATAATCAAAACGCTTAATACTAGTGCAGTATGTAACTCTCGGATCGACAATTATATTTTTACATATCTGTTTAGTAGAACCGAAGTATGCATTGTCAAGTTTCAAAGGCTGGGTTTTTGGCAACGAAATGATTGAAAAATTCAAGAAGTCATTAAGATTAAGGTCGGACTAACCTAAATAGTGTCTTTTACCAATTTCGCTTAAAAAATAATGTTCTTTTATCATAATTTTATTAAACATTTCATAGCGCAACCAGTGCAAAAACGACAAAATGAAACTCTTATTTTGGGAAAATTTATATCATTAAATTTATAACTTTAATAGCAATGTTGGCGAGTTATAGCTTTGATTAAAGCGGATTAAAAATGGTATTAAGTACTCAGAAAAAAACCCCAAAAGAAACCGATTGAACTAATTTTATCAATTGATATACATTTTTCTTCATGACATGTTAAAACGTTGATCCTGTTTTAAAATGATTCATGATCTTTTGAAAATTCTCATTAACACTTAGAGGTTAATACTTGGTTGCTGCTCGACATTATGCGATAATTGCCCGAAGATGTGCATAATGGCCTGAGGGCCGCAGGCCCGAGGGGCATTATGAACTCGAGGGTCATTATCGCATAATGGCGAGCAACGACCAAATAATAACGTCTTTAATACCTATGTCCGAAATACGGTATTTAGACATCGCCACTTATCTTGTTTGTCGCCCTTTCTAAGAAACGGACAGTTGTCAATGTAAACAAACATGTGTCATTCAGTTAAACCCTCCGATTACCTTTGAAAACATGACAAAACAAAATAAATATGAGACAATGTTGATATCTATAAATACTCTATATATTTTTTGTTAGAATAACATTTAGTGCCAGTTTTTATGAACATTTGTGCTTCTAAGAACGGTTTCCGAGACTGATGTCTAGCTCTATTTGCCATCGATCCGATCTTTTTTTATATCGTCAAATTGAAATAATTTTTCGGAAGTTCTTAGGGTTATGTTTTGTCTTGGGAAGAGTTATTGTAATCTTTTCTAGAGTTTATAAATCTTCTATGTTAAGCTTTGTTGATTGAGATTGATTACGTCATTTAATCTGTAAATTTTGTGTTCAAATGACTACATTTCATTCAACGTCATCAGCCATCTTGAAAGACACTGAGAGTTGATTACGTCATTTTGCAAGTGCGTTCATTCACTCGCCCATTATGGAAAAATAATGCCGAGTAGCAAGGCGGGCGAAATTGCATAATGACCTAGATCTTGCCATAATGTCCCTGAAATACCCTAGATTTTGTTACTATATATAGTAACATAGGTATTAATTGCCAATAATACTTTTTCAGGTATACAAACTACAAAATACGAAAAAAATCTTTTGCTATTATTTGTAAATAATATTATTCTAAAATGATTGTTTACCGAGGAATCACACATTGTCCAGATTTTATAAATCACAAAAGTAGGTGTCAATTGTTGTGTGGCATTAAGTGGTTAAAGTTGAGTAAAGCAAAAGCCGGGGCTAAGGGACGTGAGAGATGTTACACGTTTTCATTATCCTTCATGCACAAAGTCAATCAATCCGAGTTTGCAATTTCCATGTAATTTTGTTGTGATTAATTTTTACCACGAAATCACTTTTTGTCCAGACTTTAAAGAGACCTTTGGTAGAGGATGCTTAGCCTTATAATAAGTTCTTATTCCCAAATCGAAAGAGAAATACAAATATTAAAAATAACAATTATTAACAAGGTAGATGATACTTTTGACAAAGATTGGGAGAGTCATAGGTAGTTTATAAGCAACCAAGTATTAACCTCCAAGTGTTAATGAGAATTTTCAAAAGATCATGAATCATTTTAAAACAGGATCAACATTTTAACATGTCATGAAGAAAAATGTATATTAATTGATAAAATTAGTTCAATCGGTTTCTTTTGGGGTTTTTTTTCTGAGTACTTAATACCATTTTTAATCCGCTAAAAATCTATAAATATAAGTAAAGTAAAGGTTCCGTAAATGAAAGCTTCTCTTGTACATAACCTTGATGTAAAGAGGGCATGTAAGTTATTAAGTTTATCTTAGATATGTAGCAGATAGAATATGGAAATAAAGATCAACAAAATCTTCCACTTAAAGTGTTAAGAAGTCCTACAACCATCTTCCTTTTAGTGTTGTTATCTTCTACAACATGTTGGAATAAAAGATGTATCATAATGGGGCCATCATGAAGCAATCCCATAAAAGATATTATCTGGACATTTTGTGACATTATGACTCAACAGCAGCTTTTATCAAGGGACATATTTATGTTAATGTGACCTTCTAACTTTAGTTATTAATAGACGTTTCTTTTTGTTTAGAGATTGCTACTAAGGTCACAGTGACAAGAATTGAAATACAGTATTTATAGACATAAGGAAACTTTCGGGAAAATGTCATGGTGAAAAACAGAAAAATTTATTATCTGACATCAAATTAATTAATGCTTTGGATGATTTTTGTCATTGCCACATCGGAAAATATGATAAGGAAATAAACGGTTTACAACTTCTTTATATTAATTTTCATCGTACTTCATTGCACGTTACCAACAAAGTTTTGATCATCTTAAAAAAATACATCGGTTGTTAAGTTTGCCATTGTTATGACATTGACCATTCACGTATTGACAGGCTGTGTTCTTTGCATTCTTCAAACGCAACGGTTTAAAATATTAGTAGGGATTTGGGAAAGGCCATGCTTATAAACATTTGCTTGCGCATTATTTGACTTATGATAATAATTATTTGCCTTAATTGCATTATATAATTAAAATTGGTAGTTACAGAATTTATTTCTTTCGAAGGTATAATGTTAATTCAAGTTTGAACATGCAAACTTGTCACCCATAGAGAAAAAATAGCTCTCAAAATGCTAACCAGCCCAACAATAGTCAGGCTTGATTTGATTGCATGTTCAATCGTAAATTATGCTGTATAAGGGGATATATATTAAAAGTATAATAGTTGCGAACAAATAAACATATATGCTTATATTTATATATATTTATCTATATACAATTATGCAAAGTGTTTACAATAGATGTATCAAAACAAACCAATTGCATTACATGTAATATGTACCACTAACAGTTTTAAGCAAACCGATTTCTTCAGCTTTTAGATATGGGCTTGGCCTATCCTTTAAATCTAAAAGTGACAAGAAATTAATGAAAACATAAAAGAGAATAAAGCTACCAAGTTAAAACATATTTTCTTGTTTCATATGACATTTGACATTCTCTCAATTAACAAACATCTAAATATTAAAAAAAAAACTTAATACAAACACACGCAATATTGTGATGTTTTGTTTGCCATTCAAGCAGTGACCCTTTCAGAGCACGTTTTGAACTTCAAACAAGAACAAGGGATGTTTTTGTAAACACTCCTTTGCACGAGATCTTACATGTTAGATTCCCTTAGTCATGAAAGGAGAGGCTGTTACCTTATTGCGATTACCATGAATCGATATCACGACATCGGTGTCAATGTTCATTTACCAAATATTATTTAAAATGCATAAATTGATGATATCGTCTTTCTTTTTCAATTACTGATCATGTTTCCGATACTGACCGACCGGAGAAGGCAAACAATTGAAGTTGCTTTGTTTAAAATGTTATAATTTAAAATATTTTCAAATGTATTTTACCAAAGAAAAAAGTAAGTAAAATGGATTGATAAATGAGAGAACTTCAAAAAGAAATACAAGGACATGCGATTATGTCCCGATTTATATAATTGATGTCTTTCAAACAACAAGTGGCGCTGAAAATGGTGTAGTACACTTAGAATTTGTGAAAGGGAATGTCACTTTATTTCTTGACCTTTCAGTTTTCTTATGAAATTAAGTGGTAAACATTGCATATTTCAAGCACAATTTAAACATCATTATCAAAAATGGGAACAAAAAAATGCATTGTAGATGACATATGTTATGGATTCATATAATAAATAAAAAAAGAGTGTATGATACTATTTTCATTCGACAGTGGCCTTTGAACTGCCATGCCTCTGGAATATCAAACTTTGACTAACTTAAGACCATGGTTCATTTTTTTCGTGATATCACATAAAGTATATAGACTGCTTTTTAACGTGTACATGTATTTCTGAAACTTAAAAAAAAATACAATGATCTTCATATTTATCTTAATGCTATTTAGTTTTATATATTATATAACTTATAGTAAATGCTTTTTATATACATTTAAATAAATAGAAATATCAAATTCATTTTGAGAAAAAGTATCACTGCAGAAAATGGTACCAATTGAATATAATAAATCGTAGAATCAAATATTTAGAAACGTGGGCATTTAGGCTTTTATAGAAGTGATAATCGGAACTTTTGTGCTATAAAAATGAAACGAAACATAAAACCATTCTAATACCGACTCTACCCAAACCTATTAAAATGAGGGAAACGTGAAAATAATGATTAGAAAAATTGAAACTTTAACACAATTCAACTGTTACTTATCGTGATATTCTACAGAAAATTTGACAGGAAACCTATTCCGAGCAAGGATCTATTCCTTATTAATTTATCAACTTCTTAAAGACAAAACGTATACATCACACTATCATCATAAAATGATTCATTCATAAAAGCATTCGTATTTCTTTTTATTTCTCCATGAAAAATGTGCACGATTTATGTCTTGCGTAAGTATTCGACACGAATACTAATTTGTCATCAACAGATACAAGTGTCAGTGCAATTAACTTTGTATGGAAATATATTGAACAGTATAATTAACTACTGAAGAGTTTTATCTTCAAGCTAGATTTCGTAACGCGTTCAATGGCCTGCTATTTCATTCATTATATTTAATGGCTAATCATTTGATTAGTGACTATTATGACCGTATGCCATTATATTCGTCTATCATTTGAGCACAGACAACATCAAATTCTTCAATAACGTATTCTGTCTGCTATAACTTTTGTCTGGAGATACAGGAATGCATTATCGTGTACTTTACATTTTAGTCGTTTCATTCATAAAACATGAATATGTAAATGGAGCAAATATTGTTGACAAGATGTAGATGTCTTTAAATTCATAATTTTACCATTACATATTTAAATGTTGAATACTGCTTAAGCCGGTAGGGGCGAGGACGATAGCTTGCACTTTCTAAAACTGTTCATAAATATGCTCAATTAAACCAAGCCAGCAACATATTCAATCAAGCCGTTTTGGACTTTCTTTAGGGATTCTATTTCTCTCTGTATCGCCAATTCAGCGTTGTTTGCGCCATGTAGAAGCCGTAAAAAGTCTCCAATACAAACAATTATAGATGTCATATTTTTGATTCTCATAGATCGCTCAGCATGACAATATTGTTGTATTTGTGGTATTTTATTTCTTTCTTTTTGGCGTTTCTACTTTAACGGTTTTTGTATTCCTTAATTGAATACAATATAATCACCCTTAAGGTATGTGGTCTGGATTTTAAAGTGGTCTTTTGACAGCTTATCTATGATATGCAGGCTTGCTAAACTCTGAACACTTTCACAATTCCTGTTTAATTAAATACATTAGCCTATTTCAACAAATGGCACTAACGTTTCACATTGATTCTATTATCACTACCGTATGAATACTTCTGCGGATGTTTCTAAACATTTTTTTTACCATTACATGTTTAAATATTTAATACTGCTTAAGCCGTTGCTAGGGAGCGTGGACGGTAGCTTGCACTTTCCAGCGCGGTCAACGAACAAGCTCAATCAAGCCAAGCCTGCAACTTTTCAATTTTGCCGTTTTGGATTTTTAGGGATTTTAATTCTCTCTATTTTGTTACTCTTAAACTTATTTCTAATAAATCATTGTTTAAATCATTTTTAACTGGCAGCAACTATAAATGTTAAGATGTTTAAGTAAGGAACATATAATATCACGTTTCTAGTATCTAGCACACATGTATACACGAAACGTAGAAATATAGATGTAAAGACATTTTCAGATGTTGATAGAATTGATACAATAATTCTCTTCTATTCACAAAATTAATTTACGCACAGCATGTATACGATTGATCAAAATACAAGTATCCTGTATAATACAGGATACTTGTATTTTGTAGGGGTGTGGATCGTCGGATAAGTGACGATCCGATCCAAACCACGATTCAGCACTTACGATTCACAAATCGAACCACAAATCTTTTGTTATCAAGACACCCATAAAAACATGTACATGTATTAGTTATAAAAACATGTTTATTAAAAACAAACAACGATACTAAACATTAAACATATAAAATATAAACTAGGTTTATGTTTTTATTCTTTGGAAGAGTATTTTTGTTTTGTTTTATGAAACGAACTACTTCCTAACCCAGCATTATGGTACGGCACCTTGTAATTAGGTAAACTTCCCATAATTTATACTCAAATCGTATTTTTCTCGATTTTAAGAGTGTAATTAAGAAACAGTGAATGTATAGAAAAAAAATAGATCGCGATACACGATCTTTGGGCTTACGAATATTCAAACTCGATTTTTCACTTTGATTCGTGATTATTCGAGTACTCGGATACTCGCCCCAGTCTACCTGTATATATAATTTGTATCATAGTTTGGGGACATTTCTGTTGAAAATGTGTCAGAGTTAAATCGTATACATATACATGCACAGTGCGTTTACTGGAGTGCAGTTATAAGTTACCCACACTCCAGAGCATGCCCATTGTTTGGCTTATTTTGCGGAAAGCGATAGAAATATCATGTTCAGATGCTCGTTCATTTGGGTATTTTTTTCTGGGGTTTCATATATTGACACAGGGAACATGTTTTTATGTTTGACTATGATACAAAAGAGAAAGAACATCAAAACACTCGGCAGACTGATTAATACTCGGGGGTTACGCCCCCTTGTACAAATCAGATAGCCTCGTGTTTCGATGCTCTTTCTATTACTTAATCAAAACAGTATAATATGTTAACAAATAATGATTCACCAAACTTACAAACTTCAAGGAGTACGCGACATGTCTCACGCAACAGAATCATATGACTTTCATGGCGTTGCAAACAAAGTTCATAGTGTCACCAGCGACATTTTTGCCCTCGAAAATAAATAAATTTTGTTATATTTTTAGTTTTATGTTGATGACAAATTAGTATTCGTGTCGAATACTTACGCAAGACATAAATCGTGCACATTTTTCATGGAGAAATAAAAAGAAATACGAATGCTTTTATGAATGAATCATTTTATGATGATAGTGTGATGTATACGTTTTGTCTTTAAGAAGTTGATAAATTAATAAGGAATAGATCCTTGCTTGGAATAGGTTTCCTGTCAAATTTTCTGTAGAATATCACGATAAGTAACAGTTGTGTTAAAGTTTCAATTTTTCTAATCATTATTTTCACGTTTCCCTCATTTTAATAGGTTTGGGTAGAGTCGGTATTAGAATGGTTTTATGTTTCGTTTCATTTTTATAGCACACAAGTTCCGATTATCACTTCTATAAAAGCCTAAATGCCCACGTTTCTAAATATTTGATTCTACGATTTATTATATTCAATTGGTACCATTTTCTGCAGTGATACTTTTTCTCAAAATGAATTTGATATTTCTATTTATTTAAATGTATATAAAAAGCATTTACTATAAGTTATATAATATATAAAACTAAATAGCATTAAAATGAATTAGAAGATCATTGTATTTTTTTTAAGTTTCAGAAATACATGTACATATTAAAAAGCAGTCTATATACTTTATGTGATATAACGAAAAAAAAGAACCATGGTCTTAAGTTGGTCAAAGTTTGATATTCCAGAAGCATGGCAGTTCAAATGCCACTGTCGAATGAAAACAGTATCATAAACTCTTTTTTTTATTTATTATATGAATCCATAACATATGTCATCTACAATGCGATTTTTAGTTCCCATTTTTCATAATGATGTTTAAATTGTACTTGAAATATGCAATGTTTACCACTTAATTTCATAAGAAAACTGAAAGGTCAAGAAATAAAGTGACATTCCCTTTCACAAATTCTAAGTGTACTACACCATTTTTAGCGCCACTTGTTGTTTGAAAGAGACATCAATTATATAAATCGGGACATAATCGCATGTCCTTGTATTTCTTTTTGAAGTTCTCTCATTTATCAATCCAATTTACTTACTTTTTTCTTTGGTAAAATACATTTGAAAATATTTTAAATTATAACATTTTAAACAAAGCAACTTCAATTGTTTGCCTTCTCCGGTCGGTCAGTATCGGAAACATGATCAGTAATTGAAAAAGAAAGACGATATCATCAATTTATGCATTTTAAATAATATTTGGTAAATGAACATTGACACCGATGTCGTGATATCGATTCATGGTAATCGCAATAAGGTAACAGCCTCTCCTTTCATGACTAAGGGAATCTAACATGTAAGATCTCGTGCAAAGGAGTTTTTACAAAAACATCCCTTGTTCTTGTTTGAAGTTCAAAACGTGCTCTGAAAAGGTCACTGCTTGAAAACATCACAATATTGCGTGTGTTTGTATTAAGTTTTTTTTTAATATTTAGATGTTTGTTAATTGAGAGAATGTCAAATGTCATATGAAACAAGAAAATATGTTTTAACTTGGTAGCTTTATTCTCTTTTATGTTTTCATTAATTTCTTGTCACTTTTAGATTTAAAGGATAGGCCAAGCCCATATCTAAAAGCTGAAAAAATCGGTTTGCCTAAAACTGTTAGCGGTACATATTACATGTAATGCAATTGGTTTGTTTTGATACATCTATTGTAAACACTTTGCATAATTGTATATAGATAAATATATATAAATATAAGCATATATGTTTATTTGTTCGCAACTATTATACTTTTAATATATATCCCCTTATACAGCATAATTTACGATTGAACATGCAATCAAATCAAGCCTGACTATTGTTGGGCTGGTTAGCATTTTGAGAGCTATTTTTTCTCTATGGGTGACAAGTTTGCATATTCAAACTTGAATTAACATTATATCTTAGAAACAAATGAATTATGTAAATACCAATTTTAATTATATAATGCAGTTAAGGCAAATAATTATTATCATAAGTCAAATAATGCGCAAGCAAATGTTTATAAGCATGGCTTTTCCAAAATCCCTACTAATATTTTAAACCGTTGTGTTTGAAGAATGCAAAGAACACAGCCTCTCAATACGTGATCAATGTCATAACAATGGCAAACCCAACAACCGATGTACTTATTAAAGATGATCAAAACTTTACTCTGTTTTTCACCATGACATTTTCCCGAAAGTTTCCTTATGTCCATAAATGCCGTATTTCAATTCCTGTCACTTCGACCTTAGTAGCAATCTCTAAACAAAAAGAAACGTCTATTAATAACTAAAGTTAGAAGGTCAAATTAACATAAATATGTCCCTTGATATTAGCTTCTGTAGAGTCATAATGTCACAAAATGTCCAGATAATATTTTTTATGGGATTGCTTCATGATGGCCGTCATTATAATACGTCTTATATTCCAACATGTTGTAGAAGATAATAACACTAAACGGATGATGATTGTAGGACTTATTAACACTTTAAGTGGAAGATTTTGTTGATCTTTATTGCCATATGCTATCAGCTACATATCTAAGATAGACCTAATAACTTACATGCCCTTTTTACATCAAGGTTATGTACAAGTGAATCTTTCATTTACGGAACATTTACTTTACTTATATTAATAGATTTTTCATAAAAAAATATAATCTTGAAATAAAGCTTGAAGATTGTCCCTGATGCGGTAACATATACAGCAAATTTATTTGTGCTACTGAAAGTTATAGTAACAAATACTGAATCAAAGGTGTAAAATGGTCATCGTTGTTAACTTGTGTAATATTTACAATGAATAAATATTTCAAAGAGTTTGTCCAAGTTAAATCATTGTTATTTAAAAACTTTCAAAATTGGTGTGTAAGTGTATTTAATAAAATATTAGATGAGGTCAAACTCAATCGTAAAACCTTTGTTTATAAACGATTTGTTTATAAAATTATGTAGAAGTTAAGAAGTAAAGTAGTTTTACAAAAATGTTTGATATATATTTAGCTAGGATGGTCTATCATCACTTTTCTTATAACTCTTTCTTCCCCGGTATATTTGGATAAGGATAACATTTTAATAACCTATTAACGACTGTACCATAGAAATATTCTTAGCACTCTAAATGTTTCTTTGGTAGGTCTGTATCTATTTTGCAACAAAGTATTTTTCACCTCTTGCAATATTTTAAAATAATTTAGTTTTTTAATATCTTTTCCTGATATACCTTATTTCAATAATCTATTTTTGTATAACATTTCATAATCACCATTTATTCTATTTATATGATGATATTTTTAAATCTAAATACAGCAAAATACAGAAGTAAAAACTAATTCACTGAATTTATGTATGAATGGATTTGTAAATTTCAAAGAGACAAAACGAAAGAGATTTGTATGGAAATACATTGCTGTGCATCTCGATATAGCAAGACTAGACAGTTTAATGTACACATTAAGTGACGACGGATCATCAATTATTATGTATTTAACATTGCAAGCAAGAGACTTCCTGGTTTACTGTTATAAAAAATGATGTGAATGTCATTTACCCTTAACTTATATAAATATTTGCAATTTTTTAGTGTCAATGACGTTAGATGTGTTCAAATATATACTGCCAGTGATAAAAAGTGCGTTTAATAATGTTTTAAAAGAGAGAATTAAACAATTTCGCCATAATAAAGTCATTACGCCTCAAAGAATACACTGAAATGACAGACGCTTACATGTGATTGCGTCTTTCCATTTCCTAGGTATTTACAGTGTTAGAAATTTCAAAGTAAATTATCAAGGCAAGGGGTAGCTGTACCAATAGCTCTAGAAAAATAAAATGAAATAAATTTTAAAAGAAATATACTTAAACCTAATATAGTTTGTAATTGTAAACAGCAGATGTTGGCAGTTCAGTATACCATTGATTTCACAACATTATTGTTTTAATTATTTCAAATCAAAATTGAAAATTTAAAGATCATAATTGTTTGGTGCATACATGTGTAAAAACGTTGATTTTAGTTCTGTTTTAAAATCTACATTTTTAGCGTTCGGGCTGGTTCGTAATTTATTTTATAACTTATGTCGATGTATGTTGCCTATCTATGCACATTGTATTAACACAAAAATTCTGAATTTAATCAAAATACGCTTGTTAAAATCCATAAACTCCTTCGATTTGTATGATTAAGCATTAAACAAATAAATAACACTTTCTGATGTAAGTATAAAACGTTAGATTTTAACCAGAATATGTTAAAAACGTTTCAATAATCGATCAATTGAAAAGGTAAACCAGGTCATAAAGACTGTAATATAACAGTAAATGTGCACATTATTTTGTAAGGTAGTAACGTATATCACCATATTAACACCGTAATAGTGGACCTGACCGGCTCTTCAATCTCCCAATGGAGCTGAATGTTCAGCTTGTTCACATTTTCACTGTCTTTTCAACAACGTGTCTATACAAGTTATTTTTTTGAAACACCATACGAAATTTAAAAAAATAAAAATGTATTTATTACTTAATAAAACAGGGAGATAAAATGGAATGTTATGTTATGTATCACATGTACTAACGAACATTTCATATCAACAAACGAGTAGCTACCATGATTTGTATATGAAATATATGACATGTTTTTATATTTAACAAAAAATATTACAACGAAATGATATATAGTCATGCTTTATTTACTTCCTATGATTTATATAAGAATAGTACAAAACATTATTATTTTCTAAATAAATTATAAACTCTCATACATCTCATAAATTTTTCATAGTAGTAAATTATATAACACGCGTTTAGTACTCTTACAATTGTCAACATGTTCTATTTATGGACAATACCTGATATGTACGAATTTGATTAGTACGCCTATCAACAAGATAAGAGGTAAAATAAAGTAGGTTTCCAGATTGTGATAATTGTTATTGATAGATAAATCATCATAAATTGCTTGCATTTCACTGGACACCATATTCATTCCCATCTTGTAAGTCAATAACAACTTTAGAATGATTATGCAAGTACAGTGCTATTCACAATTTTGGAAGTGTTTTATAGCCTCATTGTGCTTATTCTGATATTTATCAAATTCAGAAGTCAATAATAAAGACAGAATACGTATCAATATATTGCGTGTACATGCATTTAACAGTTTTCGTATTTAAAGATCCTGTTACTCTTTTTTATGGTTCTGTATCATAAATATTATTCTCAAATGAGTATTGATCAATATTGTAAAGTTCCAAAAAACATAATTTGTAAAGATATTACCGAATTTTCATTTCATGTTAATAAATTGAGGTAATCAGAAATTATTTTCTATAAAGTCTAAGTCAAATATTTCAATAAGAAATGAAAGGATATATTTCAATAATGAATGGATATATTTCAATGATTACATGTAATGTTGACAGCAATCCTAGTCCCATACCTTTATACGTTGGTACCGTAGTGTTTTTATCTCAGACTTCAAACGAAAAACAAAATATATCGATAAATTGGTAGTTTGTTCAACGCGTTAGTCATCATTAATCCAATTACGTTAGTGTTGAACATTCAATGCTTAAGCCTGTGCTAAATAACTACAGTAACAATGAAAAGGCACCTGTTCTTCAAGAACCAAGGGAAGTAAAAAGCAAATAAAGCAAATATTTGTTATTGCTTTGGCTTATTTTTGGTTACATATTTTTTCCGATATGTGAAGAAACATTTAAATTTCTTTCCATGAATGTTTATTCGTTAACTCTTGCAATAATATTCAAATGATGTTTTTGAAAGAAATGTCTTCTTTCAAAGCAACTTAAAATTTAGAAATTGTAAATGTCGCATAATATAAACTTCTTAAAACGAGTGAGAGTACACGAGTATATCAACAATAAGATATAGCACAAAATTTTAATATATTGCCAGATCAACAAATTCTTATGACTTAAAGAAAAAGAACATCATATGATATAACTGGGTCAAACCTTGTTTTGTTTGCAATAAAAAAATTAACCCACTTCAATAAGAGATAAAGTCGCCCACGTTTGTTATTTAATATTAAAATTTAATGATCTAAAATTCCCAGAAAAAGATTTTAATTGATATCTTTTTTGCACTGGTTCCGCTATTAAATGTGTAATGAAATCATGATAAAGAACATAAAGTTTCAATTGAAATTAGAAAATATGCACTGTCTAGGTTAAACCAACCATAATATTACTGACTTCATGAACTTTAGGATAATTTTATTCTACTTTTAGACAATGTATTCATTTAAACGCAATATTTCCATTAAATCGTCACATAAAGTGTCATAATAAATTTGTATTCTTGGCAGATTGTACTTGAAGACACATCGTTAAAATGATATCGGTGCAAGTATTCGTCGAAAAATAATACATTTAATTTGGCTATGATTCGGATTGATTGACAATAGGTGATTACCCAGGGATGTAACTTCAAAGTGACATTTTGCTCATTTTATTTGCTGACAAGTTGTACTTAACAAGTTACGTGTATATATTTGAAGAGATTCACTATCATAATGGTGATTGACCAATATTTGATAATAAACATGCTAAGGATAAATTAAAAAAAATTGCACCAAAAAAAAAAGTTCTTCCAAGCTCTAATTCTCCGATCAAGTAAAAAATGAAATGAAATTGACCAAAATTATGACAAAATGTAAGATTATTTTGACTTTCAGGGAAAGGAAAGTCAACTATTGATACTTTATTTGTGTTATCTTCTGTTGTTCAAAATTATGTCAACCATAACAAACGTTTATATTGTGTATTTGTTGAATTTATAAAAAGCTTTTGATTTGTGTGTATCGGAAAGCATTGTGTTTTAATTTGCATAATCTAGGTATGAAGAGTAAATTATTGCGTATTGTTAGGGATATGTATCAAAAGGTTAAATCATGTGTAAAGGTATGTTATAACTATTCGGTTTTCTTTGAATATGCTGTAGGTTAAAGACAAGAGGAGGTAATATCCCGGGTTTTATTTTCTATTTTAATAGACGATTTTGAACATTTTTACAACAACATGTCAATCGTTGATTAGAAATCAATGACATTCTACTGATTTTAATGTTATTTGCAGATGATACTGTTTACTGTAAGATATCTAGTTGATAAACAAACACACAAATCACGGAAATGACAGAGCAGAATTCAAGTAAAGGAAATTTTATATCTCCTCACACTTTTATATGTTGACATGTCTATCCTTAACACTCCCCCCTCCCTATTTAAAAGAATATATCCTGCTGGATAATGTTATTACTGTATTTTCTTTGTTTAAAAATATTTTGTGCTCTATTAAATAAATAAAACATTAAGATTAACAGTGAAAACATTTAAAATGACACAATGTAGATGTAGTACACATCACGCAACACATGACAGTGTTATTCATGTTTTTCACTGTTCACACATTATAACTGGATTAAATAAAACTTTATTTTGTCCATGGTCGCTCATTTAAGGTGTTCTCAAGTCGTTCACATTAACATACATCATATTTTGTCACTTCACTTATTCACATATAAATCGATATTACCATCTAACTTCAATAATCACATTTATATCAATATAACCATCTGACTTTGCTTAATCACATATTACTCAATATAATCATCAGACTTCACTTATAACACTTTTCACACACTTTAAGATGTTCATGTATTAAATAGCTTTAGAGTGAATTTTATCAATCTCATAATGAGACATTACTTACCACAAAAACAAAACGTGTAAAATTTTCACTTCAATAATGATTTGTGTATACACTTAGTTAATTTTACTCTGTTAATCAGTGTTTTGGGATCTGATTACTTCCTTCTTTATCCAACCGGGGATATTCTTACCCGAATATGGCCACAATCTGATAGACTTTTGCTTTTTGTTTGCTGGAACGATTAACGCAACATATCAAATCATGTAGGAAGTTTGTAATTATGTAGGGACCATTCTATTCTTGTTGGGTCATGTAGCCATACTAATTGACCTTTATGATACCGTCTTTGTTTGGCATTTGTATCATAATGTATCTTTTGGTAATCTGCGACTCGACCAATATTTTGTAGTGCAAATTGATGAATTTGACTTATTTTATGTTTAAGCATATCTGTATAAGTGTCACTATCATATTGATCTGTGTTTTGTTAAGGGATTCCCACCACTGCATTTAAAGGTAGTGTTACTTCACGACCAAATAACATTTCATTTAGTGATACTTAAGTTGAGTTGTGCTCAAAACTTCGGTAGGCCATCATCACTAATGGTTGGTAACCATCCCAACTGGACTGATCTTTCGAACTGAATGCGGTTGACATGGATAGTATCGTACGGTTATTTCTTTCTATAAGGCAATTGGCTTGTAGTCTCAGACCTGTTGTAAGCGTCTTTTCTATACCAAGGCAATCACAAAGCTCCATTATCAGTTGCGACTCGAAGTTTCTGCCCTGATCTGTGCACAATTGTAGTGGTACACCAAACCTTACAACAAAAAATATTTACGAATGCTTCAGCAACAATTCTATTATCCTGGTTTGGTATCGGGACACATTCAGATCATTTTGTGAACCAGTCTGCAACTATCATTTTATATTTGTTCCATTTTTATAAACCGGAAGTGGATGCAAAATATCCATGGCTACCCTTTCCATAGGCATGCCTACAATGTATTGTCCTAACGGTGCTTTATTTCTTTCTTTTGACAATTTCCGTGCTCTGCATGTATCGCACGCCTTACAATACAGCTTAATAATGTCTGCAACACCAAGCCAGTAAAAACTTTGTCTTACCTTTGTATAATGTCTTTTCAAACCCAAGATGTCCAGATGTCGGAATATCATGACTGAAAATAATCACGTCTTTCTGTCTCGATTTAGGTACAACAAGCTGCCAACCGACTAAACCAGATTCGTCTACATAGTTTCGATACAGCATTTGACCGCGAACATTCAATCGGTCCCACTGACGCCAAAGAGTCTTCAGGAATGATGTGCCGCTAGACACTGTGGACCAACTTGGTCTCGATTCATTTTCCAATTTAGCGGAAAACAATGGACAAATATAAGAATCGGAAATTTGTTCGGTCTTTATTTCTAAGCCATCTTGTTTGTTGTAGCGCACTGCCAAACCTTTGCTCAAGCGATATAATTAGTCCACGATAACTGCGTTTCTGGACAGCAGGAAGACTTGTATAAGAAATACGCACTTCTCCTTTCAGACTAGCAGCTAGTGTTAGAAGAATTTCTTTCTTATTCCATTGTCCTAATTCAGCAGAATCCTCAAAATATGATATATACTGCGTCCAATCTTCCTCACCATTGAATGGGTCAGGTCTAATTACAATTGAAGGCCTTTTAGACCTGTTACAATAATGAAATTGTCTGTCATATCTATTATGTCTGTCATACTGTTCATCATCTTGTTGACCTCTTATTTGAAGCCTAGGAGAATCATTAACATTCTCATGGTCATTTTGATAAAACTCAACCTCAGAATCTGAGTTATCCATTTTATTTTGTTTTTAATACTAAAATAAAATATATATCAGTGGCCAAATCTGCTGCGCAGGGAGCTTTCCAGGGCCTTAACCTTAGACCATATATATAGGTACCATAAAATAATCATAAAGCTTTATTAATTTTGTTTTGGCTTCTTATCAACCCAAAGCTTCATTAATTTTGCTTTGGCTTCTTATCAACTCTAACGTAAAGATGCATAATTTATAACAGTAAATAAATAAGTTCAATATCACTGTTTTATAGGTTAACACTTCCAAATGTTTAATGTTCAATACTTTATAATCTGTTCCACTGTAAGGTTCTTGATATTAGTCAGAACTAAAATCGGCACTTTTGACACCATAATGTTACCATCGTCACTGTTGAAATGATTTTGTCAGGTTCACTTTGAAGGCCACTGAAGTTAAATGGTACGGTGATTTACCATACAACTTAACGAAAAAGAGTATAACCACTTGAAAATACCGAAATGCTCAAATACAGTTAATCTTATTTATTAAGATCTTCTGTTAAATAAATGTTTAAAACAGGATAATTAAATACTGTAAAACATGTAAATTATCGCCCTTGGTTATGTTATTGTAATGAGTTCATCAATGTTAAGTTTTTAAGGAAGTGGTTGTGAACGTGTGTTGCTTAATTATAGTGAAATCTTCTAGCGGAATGTTTATTTAGCGCAATGTTCAAGTTTTGACGGATTTTCGTTGTTTGACGGATTTTTAGTTGAGGTTGAGCTGCAGTTCAAATTATAACCTTGTTAGTCCGTGTTTTAAGATCAGAAAAGCTGCTTAACTGAATTGAGCGTCTGTATTTATAACTTTGTCGTGTTGATTCCAAAATGAAATTTGCCCAGCGCTAAAACATTCTAAAGTACTCTGAGCTAATGAGATTCGGCGAAGGAATTAGATAACCAATCACAGCGTTCGGTTTAACACAGCACATTCAGGCCCATACGCCGTCAGATAAGATAGATCCGTCAAGGATCTGTTAAAATATTATTATTCTTTATAGAATAACAATGACTTAAACAATCGGCACATTTCTATAAAATAGCCACTCCTTTTCAAAAGATGATTAGGGTAGATTCGTTGCATTACTGTACTTTCTCGGCATTTGGCCAGATATGGAACTTATATCCGCTGAATCTGTCAGCTAGAAAATGTAAATAATACACATCTTTGTGTTCTTGTGACACTCTTAGTGTGTACTTTCTGCATCTATTGTAGTGGAATAATAGTTTAGGTATATTTCTACATATCAGATCGTTACAATTGTTATTCTTTGCCCAGATGAGAATCTACGCTCAATTGCCAGGTTATTTCGCGACCCGGATCATGTTCATATAGTTCTGAACGATAATTCAATGGTACTTTAACTACTTATACTGTTTACTATAAGATATATAGTTGATGAACAACCACACATCTCACGATAATGACAGAGCAATATTCAAGTAACGGTAATATCTCATCACACTGTTAAATTGTTTACATGTCTATCCATAACATTATTTTGTTCCTTATGTGAAAACAAACCACGTTATAAACATTCATGGATATTGTTGATATGTGTTAGATACTATAGATACATGTTCTCATATAATATGTCTTTATATAGCAGATAATAACGTGTTCTAGAACAAAATATACTATTCATCATATAAATGTTCATACTAAACCACATAACACACAACTTTTTCTATTAAATATTTATAAGAATATCTAAATGAAATATTTTTTAAATTGTTTTTTTTTTCAATATTTTAATTATCTATAAAACATTTTCCCATTGTAAACCAATTCACTTTAATTCACACATAAAGTGTCTTAGATCTCAGGGAAAGATAAATAACTATAAATAAGGTTTCATTACCATGTTAAGTGTGCTTACACATTCTGTAACGTTTACGATTTATGGACATCACGTAAATGTCATCGTGACCCAGGCAGCATTCAAATGTAGGATAATTGTTGGAATGTACTTTAAATGTCTTAAACTCCATGTGGCAATCAGTGTGAATTTTTATTTGTAAAATCTATGTTAATCACCATTTTACAATAATTAAATACCAAAGGCAATATCATGATATGGCCTACATATTTCTGACTTGCCAATGGATATCACTTAGGTGAATATCAATCAACTTGTCCTAGGAATCCGACTATCTCTTCTATCGTACGCTATTAACGATTCGACGTTAATTGTTGAATATATTTCTCGTTATAAAAATGACATATTTTTTGTCAACATACGTGAAATTGCCACTCCTTAAACAGTCGAGGCTCCTGAAGCATTTGGTAACGAAATGAAAAAAAGTTTACTTAGGTCATTTCAATGCGGTATTATAGTCAAATAAAAGCATTGATAATGAACAAACATCTAAATTAAATGATAATATTTTGCATCATATTGTTTATCATATTTGATCCTTATTGCACTTTTCATCGTCTATATAACCACTGTTAGAATTTTAATGTACTATTGGTGCAAATACATATAATTGAAAATCTTTAAGCAATGTACAAGGGACTTATAGTGAAATCTATGCTTTCATAAATATCTGATTTTGTAAAAGAAAAGTCAAAAGTGTAAAAGTAGAACATATCTGTAACCAACAAAATATTTCAAAATTGTGACTTTTTAATTAGAAACTGATTTGTAAGTGTATAATGTTGCGTATATAGAAGTATCAGTTTAATAACTGTCAATGAATTTCAATCCTTATGTGTATTGTATTGACTGAATGGAAATTGTTGGATTGGAAAAATGTAGCTGTTGATATAATAGTTTTTATAAAACAGTATATTATACTTGTTATCTTCCTGGTTGATAACACAGTCACATTAGAAATGTTGCAGACTAGGCTTTATTGCGTAATGTTCGTTGACGACAATTGATTGTAAAACGAAAGTTATCATCTTTCTCTTGATTCTTATGGATTGTTACATTTTTCTTGATGGATTGTTTTTTCCCCAATTAATTTCGTTAAGTGCGGTTTCAATATCTTCAGTAGATTCAAAGATGAATGTTGCATGTAGAACTAAAAAGTTCAAATATATAGTGTAATCTGATTGGTTAATTCTGTTGTGGGCACGACTTAATTATCTCGTTCGCACCACAAAGTAACTCGTGCACTTCACTTAATTATCTCGTAGGTACGACTTAATAATCTCGTGAGCATGACTAAGTAACTCGTTCACATGACATAGTATCTAGTGCGCACGAGATAAATATAAATTACACACATGTCACCTCTGTGTTACCGTACTAGAGGCTTTTCAGTGAGCTATTTATCAAATCAAGATGTTAGAACGCTCAGGTCTCAAAATTTCATAAATTTATGTCTCTCTTAAAATTCACTTTCCATTTACAAAAATGAAATTGGTCTATGCTTACAATAGACACATCAGTCAAAACATAATTGCAAATACGGTTCAAAGACCTTCCTTTTTAAATCTCATCTTACTGAATTACATTAAAAATTGAAACAGTGGGCGGGTTAATAGATTTGTATTATAATTCCAAATTTAGAGCAGTCCATCTTTTTTATGCAACTTTGATATTTCAAGAAGTAATTTACAATGACATTTATTTCACATGAATTATATGTCAATAAATCTATGCTGGTATATCCGAGACTTTAATACTACAATATATGTAACCATTTATGGAACATTCCATGCGTAAATTTTAAAACTGCAACATAAACAAAAAAGGCATTAATAATTACGTGCAAGTTATTGAATATTGGCGATGTGGATATGAATATATCCTTTTACAGTACCTTTAAAATTCAACCGCATGAGCTTCATTTTTTTCTCTTTTTTATTGTTATTTCATATATGGTAATTTCTAGTTTATTAAATAAAGACGATCTGTATAATATTATATTGAACAACATATTTCAAAAATATCTGCAATTATCTAGGAACGTCAGTTTGAAACCGTCTCCTGAATATCTTACTTTATCAACTGTGCACGTGTACATGTTCTTGTGTCGACCTTTTATAACGAGAAATCACATTAATAGAATAAGTTGGATATTGGTAATTTACAATACAATTACACACAAAAAATGTTCAGATATAAATGTAATTATAAATTTTATGAAAAACAATACAAGCCATTTTATAGTTAAATACAAGTAAAATTGTCAATATATCAAAAAACAGAACTCAATCGAAGAACATAAATACCCAGTTTAAGACGTCAATCTTAAACAAAACTTAAATGTGTGATAGATTGACGTCAAAAGCAGGAGGGAGCAGTCTGACTACCATAGCGGTTAACTGTTGTCGATTTTTTTCTCGGAACTCTTCCCGTTTCCTTTTTTCCCACCACCTTGTTATTTAATGTTTATGCATACAAATTGCAATAAAGTTAAATTCATTTATTAATATAATTCTTCATGTAACTTTTGCATTTATTTCATTTCCTTAAGTAAATTACACACCAAGACTTTCCGTCCCCCTTAACAGCTTTGTACACAAACTCGTTAGAAAAACACCAAATTAATGTCAATCAATAGAGGTATTTTTTCTACAGTATTATGTCTTGTTTTTCCCCATTATATATAATTATAGTTCGGTATAAATCAATTATTTTCTGGAAAAAAATATTTATAACCATTCTCTTTTAGTTTCAAACGATTTAATTTTCAAATATTAATTGGAACAACAAGATTGCTGCAAACAAACATGAATAACTAATTTTGAATAAAGTGTTCTTTACCTAGGTTTATTATTTTTTATCTATCTGCATTGCCTGGTCTACAATATTATCTTGCACCTGCTACCCCTGTTGCTTTGTTTTGTTTTTCTTCTCTTTCTAAATGATTGTTTCCAGTATTATTAGTGTTAACTATTGCATAAAGGTACGGTGCTACGAGGCGTGACATATATTGAATCTTTCATTGTCTCTAAGTAACATATTTCCATCAAATGTCTGCAGTGTTTACTTTTCTTAACTTTAGAAAATAAGAGAAACCGTCAACATGGTTACATACCCTTCTCCAAGCTTGTTTGCCATCTACTAGTTTATCAACAAATTGACGTTTGTTTCATCAAATCATGACATGACAAATGATCCTCACCTCCTTTCAATTAGAATATAAGACTTGATCAACCCTGTTAACCCATAAAAATCTATTTCGTATTTCCTTAATAGGACATTTCTCGGCAACTAGACTTGATAAGTGAAAGGGAGTGTGCGTCTATATCGGGCAATGACAATATTTAAAAAAGAGATTAGTTTATGTAAAGTGATTATTCGAGTCACGAAAAGATGTTATCAGAAAAAAGAATGATAAATACTAGCTGTGTTTTATTCATATCTAACAGTAGGCCAATATATAGATTCATTTTTGTTATATAATAGTAAAATATAACAACGAGACTTAAAACAAATTACAATCATATTCGTTTGTATTTACTGCCCTAGATTTAAACAAAACGTGCCTGTCAAAACAAATCAGTCTGTAGACATATTTGGTCGCAATAATTATGTCATTGGGTAAAAAGCTCTTAGACTAAGCAGTACTTGAAAGAAAGGCAGGAAATTAATGTGGAATTAGGCAAAATTATTCAATATAATGATTATCATGTATTAAGGTTAGACGATTGATATGTAAAGGTTGTCATAATATGTTTGTTAATTGCTTTTATTGATGAATTTTTTTCCGTCCTGTATGCTTCGTCTATTATAGGTTTTTAAGGTACATAGTTATATAAACACTTTTTAAAGTATTGTCGTATAAACAATACTAAAGCAAAACTGCTAATTATAGGGACTATGGTTCAGCAAATAACAGGGACATGGTTTGCTAATGATTTATTTTTTACGAATACATGTTTTATTACCAGAAAGTATCAGGCATTTTGCTAACTAATGTTTAATGAGAATCACTGAAGAAAGTTCAAAACGACAAAATTGAAAATGTTGCAGATTCGATTTCATAAAGCCTGTTCATTCGATTTCATAAAGCCTGTTCACGGAAGGTATTGGACATTGCACGCCTCAAAGCTCCGGCTTAAGCGGTATTCAACATTTAACATGAAACGGTAACATTTGGAATTCTGAAACAATCGTAGATGTATCATACGGTGGTTATAATTGTGAGTCATTTGTGAGAACATTTCGATCCGCACTTGGATTTGTATTTCAAGATATAATTTTATCTTCGATACGATAACAAAAGCATATGTCGTGGGCTAAACGCAACACTCGCCAAAGTTCATTTATTTTGGGAAGTGGTTTAACCTCAAGGCGATGCTAGGGGGCGTGAGAGATGTTGCACTTTTTATTATCCTTATGTACCGACTCAATCAAAACGAGTCTGCAATTTGTATGAAATGTTGCTGATTAAATGCTTCCAATGGATCATTTGCTTCCTGATATTTCTTAATTAAGTACATAAACATCATTCATGGACATATTATCTTTATTGTTCTGTTCTTAGTTTTCATTTATCGAATTCAATTTCAAAGGAATGAAAAAGCATCAAGAAATATTGAACTTTATTCACAAAGTGTGTGAGCTTTATAGCATCACTAAACAAGAGAGATAGGCAAACAGAAATATATATCGTCATATCAATAAGAAATGATAAAAAAGTGAATACGTTCAACAACATTCGTAATGACAAATGACATAATAATAAAAATCAAACTTTCAAACTTGCTTTTGATACATGAACCTTCCTAGCATTAAGCCACAAAACAATCGGCACCACGAAAATATTTGACAAATGAAAAATGATGTTTTCTGCATAAATACTTAAGGATTTTTATATTACATATTTAATGTATTGCCACCCTAACGGGCACTAGAAGGAACTGAAAAAATTGAATCATAGGTCAGATATATACAAAAGTACACCTGTCTACAAAATTTGTACAAACTTTACCGTACGGAAATCGAGTTATTGCCACTTTTATGAACTGAAGCTAGGGTGTATGAGGGCCCTTTTTCAGAAATGAGTAATCTTTAAATAATCTGCAATAACATTCTAATGAAAAACGTTTTCCCATGAATTTTTGGGAAGAAACAAATAGTGCTGTTCAGCTAAAAATCAACATAAACAAAATTATGGTTTCTACTCAAAATTCATAAAATATGTATAAAAATATTATTTTTATCGATTTTTAACACGTATTTGACCATTTTCCTACTTAAGGAGCCTAATTTAAAAAATTCCTTAAAATATACCCGAATGAGTGCCTGTTTTCAAAGTTTCCCTAAATTTTTAAAAAAGTATATTGGTTGATGCTAAATATTAAATACTTTTACCATCTTGTTTTGATTTTATTACACTTTGAAAATATCAGGTACCATATTTTTTACTAGATTTAGCATTATTTAGCCAATAAATACCTATATAAATTAAATAATAAAAATAAACACTTTTTCTACCCAAAATGGATGGAGAGATACATAAATAATGTTAAAAGAAAAAAAAGTTGGCCCATCTGAGGTTTGAACCCATGGCCCTCAGTTTCAATTTAGTTAACAGTAGTTCTAGCCTATTTGAATACTCTTTAAAGCGGGTGTAAGGCATTAGGACGGTAATATCTTAATTGTCCAGAGTAAATGACTTTTTGTAATTTACAATTTAACGTTAACTTTCATCGCGAAACTCACTTTTTTAAATATGTTAAATATGCTTACCTAATGTTAAAGTTACTTGCTTATTATTAAATGATCTAATATGCTTCATTGTGATGAGCATGTAGAAATTTGCAATAAATCTACCCAAAAGGCTGTCGTAGTTGATCTGTCTCATAAATAACACCGCATAGCAGATAATAATTGGACTTTATGATCATCGAACTCAATTGTTGCTGACACAAGGGACATATTTGTGTACATTAAATCTATAAATAGAAATTTCTTTTTATAGATATTGCTGATTTTATTGTACTGTCATAAGGAAATAATTCAGGTAATGTCAATGTGAAATGGAATGACATTTATTCTCTGTTAGGAAAAAATTAATGCTTTATGTTATGCAACTTTAAAAATGGTATCGGACTGATTTTTTTCAAAGAATGCAACTCTAGCCGTTTCAAAATATTGTGAATTTAGCCATGTAGAAATTTAAAATTGAAAACACATTAATATTCGACATCTTATTCATGAAAGAAGTCAATACATACCTCATATCTACACCAACGAATGAAATAAACTGCGCATGTGTAAAATTGTATGCATCGCTGTATTCCATAAAAGACAGCTTGATACGTCCAGCAATTCTTCCTGTTCTGCAACAACGCCCTCCTGCAGCACGTTGACCAGCTCCATGGTGTAAAGTAGCATTTCATCCTTTAGCAAAATAGTTCATTGTGTTATGCACGATGAACTTACGGGCATCCGTTACCGTTTATGCAGCAAGGTAACGCTATAATAGGATAACCCTTGTTCTTACGTCGAGAGGGTTAACTTTTGATTTCATATGAAGATTGGGTTTCACGTCACATCAACACATTATAAATCATATGGCGACGTTGCAGCTTTGCTCATGGAGGAGGACTTCGTGTGCCTTTCTGTGCAATATTTCACGAACAGGCACATTGGTAGAACCACCATCGTTCTGGAAGCTAGATGGATAGCTTCCTCACATGAAAAAACTAAAGTGCCTGTCGGGATTCGAACCCACAGCGGTGAAAGGCAAGCAGTTTGGAGTAAATAACTAACCACTCGACAACGAACGTCCCTAATGCCGCATAATGGAACTTTAGGAACGCAATTCATTTCAACTACATACAAGTTAATAGCTTTGTTTACCGAGGATGGTGAAAGATGATCTCTTTCAAAGAGCATTATCAATTGAGCAGGGTTAAAAAAGGACCAAGTCTTATATTACTCTGTTTAAAACATTATACACTCATAGAAAGTTTTCTTTTTAAACTAGCGTGTATTACTTTCTAAACGTATAGACTAAATGTACAATAACACAACTGAATGGTATGTTTAAGTTTTTTGATGAGATTAATGCTTCCGATGGATCACTTTGTTTCCATATTTTTACACATTTTCACACTTTAGTACTGGCCTACATAAGTCTTACAATAAACGTAAAAAGCATTTACTGTTTCCTCGTTCATATAATATTTTATATTTCTGAAACATTATTGCATTTGATAAAATCTTTAGAGCAATTACTGCCATACACATTTTTGTGCTATTTAAAAGACAGGAAGGGCATGATTTTCACGAGCCAAAATAGATTGAAATCATACCTTTGTGCATCATTTATGGAACTAATGTAGAGTATATGGTATTCTTGTCTAGACGGTTTGAACATATTTGCAAAATAACCAAATTTGAACAAACAATTTGCATCACAAAAATAGATGATATATGTGTTAATATTAAGGATATATCAAATAAATGTATATGCTGGATTGGTAATTAAGAGACAACTTCTACAATGTTTGTTGTAACAATAACAATAAGTAGACCGGAGATTTATACATAATTTTATCGCTTCTAAAACAAGTCTTCTTATATTTACTCTCTGAAGACAAAGAAGCTCTAAGGGCTTGATTACCAGAAACTATTTTAAACATTGATAACCATTCATGTATTTGTTGATTGTGCTTATTTGCAAAACATTATAATGCATATACGATGCATGTTTTTATATTTTAAAGTTCTAAATAAAAATAATCATCTGACGGATTCTCTAACTTTGTAGAAGAAATACAGTACATGGCAAAAATATTTGGCGTATGCAAAATATCATTACTTGTATCATGTTTTCAGTTATCATTATGTTTCAATGTTAAGGACTTATTGATAAACGCAGTTTCCTACACAAAGTAGCAAAAAATGTTATTACTGTTATAATTATTCAAATGATCTTAGTTTAACACATAAACATAGCAACATTTTTAGTGGAAACATAACGTGACATTTTTTCATGTAAGAGTAATTAATATGTTGTCAAGAAAACGTAGAACAAAATTGACAGTTTATTTAATTGTTTTTAATTTTGTATTCTACTTTACAAAAAATAAAATAATCCCCGTTACTTAATCAATTAAATGTCTTCAAAACTTGTCTGTAATGTTTGTTTGATATAAAGATTTGGTCATCCTTTTTGTGTATAATGAATCATTATCTTTTATTAATATTAAGGTTTGATCATGATATTAGTCATTCTTTTGAATTATATTACTAATGAAGTTCAACTTGACATCAACAAAAAAAGGACCATAATGTCACCACTATAAAGTATTGTTATATTTTGTATAAAAGAACATATATTGCATATATTACATAGTCACCAATATATGACATCGACACCATGATTTTGTTACCGGTAGGATTGTACTGACATAAATTTGATGTGATAATGATTTAGTTTACAAATGATAAAAGTAAAGAAAATAACGGTTTTAAAATTTATATAAAAATTGTTTAAACAATGAAGAGGTATTGTGTTAACTCCAAAGTTATAAAGATTGGTGCATGTATTTATAACTTTTGTGCTTCGAACAAATGTATGGTTTTATTTATGGACAGGCTCGATTAAAAGGACCCTGCAATATTTTATTGTTTGTTTTGCTTTCTTTAGGAATTTTTTTTTTCTTTATGTTATTTGTTAAACGAATTTCAAGCGACTGCCTATGTTTTGCCTCAGACGATAATGAAAAATGAAATATCTTAATATACTTTCTGTCAGAAAAAAGGAAAGCTTTGTTATGAATAAAATGCTTGCATTACATGTGATTTATGGCAAATTCAAAAATGCAACAAAAGTAAACGTTGTTTGTCTTTTGTCTCATCTGTACAACACCTGCAGCACTTCAAATACTTTTTGTAAAGTCAACTGATTGATTTATTGATAAATTATTACATTTTTGAAAGAATTCTCGGGCAAACAACCTGTAAAGTCGTTTTGCTTTTTGTGACCGGTTGCAAAACTTATTGTGAAAACATCAAGGTATCATTATGAGACTCGAGAGATATGACTTTGAAATGATTGCATTGGTGTGTATTATTTTCTACGTATACAATGAACCCAAAATTGAATTACAATATACCGTCTAACATCTTTGTCAAAATAGTTGATTATCAAAATGTTTCACGCAAATGAATCATATGACATATAAAATACAATACATTTCATTTAAATACACCTCTTGAAATTTTGCTTGCATCCTTTTACAAATTTGAATATCTAAATATTCTAGAACAAGAATGTAATGAATGTCTTTAAGCACTGTTTTCACTTTGAAATGTGTAATAAAATCGTGATACGAATTAATAATTTTATAATTTAAACCAGAAATGAGACACTTTCCAGGTTATACCGACCTGAACGTAAATGAACTTGTCAACTTAAAGTTCTTTCTTCTATTTTTATTAAATATATTGCGTTGTACGCAATTGCACCTTTTCTGTTTTTCAATCCGAATTTTCATAATACATGTGTTTTTTGTTCTAACAAGACATTATAAATGTAAAAAGCAGATAATAGATACACTAATTTCAATCATTTAAAATCTAGACTCTACATTTCACACGCAAGTATAAGTAGGATTCACAAATGTCGTTTAAGTATTATTTCCACATGATAAGAATCTGTAAACATTGTTAGCCTTATTATAATAACAAGGGTGTCTAGGTGATTGAAATTAAATCAGTCATACAATGTTTGGAGATAATTTTCATTTACACTATATGAATATGACATATTTTCCAAATCGAGAACATTGATATATCTCTGAAAGCATGATAAGGTTTTGATTTGATTTCACAATTTAATTATTTCGTTACGAAAATATAAATA
Source organism: Ruditapes philippinarum (assembly GCF_026571515.1). Classification (NCBI taxonomy): domain Eukaryota; kingdom Metazoa; phylum Mollusca; class Bivalvia; order Venerida; family Veneridae; genus Ruditapes; species Ruditapes philippinarum. Next base: position 196,355 of record NW_026859688.1, read on the forward strand.
TAATTATATCTACTATTATAGGTATTAGCTTAAAATCTGGAAAAGGGGATCCTTTGAAAACAATGAAAACAATATATTTATATGAAATTTGCAAAATGAATAACGCTTATGCCGGTGCTAGGAGGCGTAATAAATGCTGTAATTTTTCATTTTCTATTATAAACAGACTAAATCAAACCGAGGCTGCAATTTTCATATATTTCTGTTGTTTTTATTGATTCTAAGGGATCTCTACTTCTCCGATTTTTTTACCACCTTAGGTAGTAATAGGGAGAGAAGTTGCATATTTCTGTATCCCAAGAAAACTGAGTCTACAAATTCCATCTCCTTTTGGATTATTTTCATTGCTCTCTCCTTTTCCTGATTTCCCTTCTGACTTTCTGGGTTATAAATTATTTCAATAATGAATGATCGAAGATAATCTATTTAATATAAGCAATGTGACCAGTGTAATATTACTACACAATGATAACAACTCATACATACAATCAGAAACAAAGCGTAGTCATATAACCAACAGAAATAGAAACGTTTAAACATGATTTATTTACATGTTAAACAAGGAAACGAATGAAAATTAACTGAAATGAGTCAAGTGACGAGAACAAAACAATATTAATCTTATTTATAACAATACATAAAGCTTTTATAAACAAAAACATTTCATCATTTTATTTCTAGTATATGTGTTACTTTATACAATCTTATACAATTTATACAATAATGACTTAAAGATCGGAGTCTATACAAATGATATTTTTATACAACATATAAAAAACCAAACAGGAATGTTGATCTAATGTTTGTTTTTCAATCTGTATTAAAGGCACATAATGCCTCAGAAATCCACATCTTTTTAACTCTTTAGAAATGTCAAGCATGTGTTTAATAATGTTAAGATAGGATTAGAGAGCATGTTTGATGTTTAACAATCGTATCCAATAAAATTCCAGAAACAATATAACAGGTATTTTCTACCTGGTGAATATTTGTATAATACTAAAAACAAGTTGAACGTTGTCACAGAAATAGGGGACGCGGTTGTACGATACTTCAGAATCTGATTCCTATCATTGTTTACCAAATGTCAATTATATCTGACACCAGCCCTTTACCTGCTTACGTTTTAATGAACTTATCTAGCTCACAGTTTTAGATCTGCCCGTTAAAAAGTTTTGAGATATTAAGATGAAAATTAAATGCTGGTCACCCTTGTCAGACTATATGAATGGGGAAACTAGCCAAGCTGATATACCTTAATACCTTAATATACTTTTTAATGATAAAGAAAATGTAATGGTTGTTTAACATATTGTGTATGGCAAATAAAATGAAACCAAAAATTAATAACAATACCCCGAGTTACATCTTTGTCAAAACTGTTGATTGCCAAACTGTTTGACTTCAATGAATAATATGTTATAATAAATATAATGAATTTCATCTTCAAAACTCTTTAACAGTTCGCTCGCATCCTTTGTTTGTTAGAAATGTGAATATCTAAATATTCCAGAACAAGAAATAATGTAATGAATGTCTTTAAACACTGTTTTCACTTTGAAATATGTAAACAAATCGTGATACGAATTGATAAATTACAATTTAAACCAGAAATGAGACACTTTCCGGGTTATACCGACCTGAACGTAAATGAACTTGTCAACTTAAAATTCTTTCTTCTCTCTTTTGTTTAATATATTGTTTTGTACACAATTACATATTTTCGTTTTTCAATCTAAATTTTCATAATACATTTGTTATTTTTTCTACAATACATAAAAATATAAAAGCAGATAATATATACACTATTTTGCAATAATTTAAATTACAGACTGGATAATTCACACGCAAGTATTACAGTAAAGTTCCGCTATTAAGACCACTTGTGGGTCTAGCAAAAAGTGGTCTTATTATCGAGTCGGTCTCTGTATTGAGACCCTAGATTATAGCACACCAGTAAGGCACATATACCTTCAATATCAGTGGTTAATACGTAGGAATGATAGGCAGACATGTTTATCACTGTTTTAAACTGCTTTACTGGCAGAAAAATGACACATTGTATAAACAACTAATTAAAGGTATTTGATGTATTTTAATTCTACATAAACACCATTAAAACAACATAACTGGTATATTATTTAAAATGGTAAATATACATTTTATACATGTGAAAGTCAAAAGTGATCGTATGCAGAAGTTAGGAGTATTACTATTTTGGAAAATAAAAATAAATTTCCTTCTGTCATTCTCTTTTCTACACAAACATAACCATCTGACTATTCATTTAAGACAAGTTCTACAGAATCATAATAATGTTCGGGTAAACTCGATAATGTACAACAATTACAGAATTTTCCGAGTGACATTGTCTCAGTAAAGGAAGTTATACATGTACCAATCCGAAATACGTAAACAATAACAAATTGCTGTTACTCCAGTTATCTATCAATTTGCACCTGTGCCGATTCAATACATCAAATAGCTCCCTTTGATATCCAATAATTTAATCCACATTAAACGAATAATTGATAGCAATTAAATGGAAAGTGTGCAAATTGTCAAAATTGTTATTCACACATTCTCTTCCGGGTGTCGTAAACCGTTCACAGCTAATGCCGTAAAATATAATGGTCGGTGTTTATCACTCGACACGTGGTCGCATTTACGGGACATTAATCAACAATATTTAACCTGTCGGTTCTTTCGAAAGTGGTCGTTATACGGAATAGCGGACCGGTCGTAAAATCGGACCTTCCGACCATTGAAATATGTAGAGAAAAAATTGGTTCTTTCAAAAACTGCCCGTATTATCGGATTGGTCGTATTTTCGGACCGGTCGTTAAGCGGAACTGTAGTCGGATTCACAAATTTTATTGAGCATAAAAGTGCATTATTTTCACATGAGAAGAATCTTTAAACATTGTTAGCCGTATTATTTTAAAGATTAGGATGCCTAGGTGATTAAAATAAAATCAGTCATACAATTTTTGGAGATAATTTTCATTTCACACTATATGACAAAAATGTCTGAATATGGCATATTTTTCAAATCGAGAGCTGAAAGCATGGTAAGGTTTTGATTTGATTTCAAAATTTATTTTTTTCGTTACAAATATATAAATATATTCATATTTACTATTATAGGTAACAGCTTAAAATCTGGAAAAGGGGATCCTTTAAAGAAATGAAAAACTATATATTTATATGAAAATTGCAAAATGAAAAACAAAACGTTTAAGTCAGTGCTAGGGGAAATAAATCTTGCACTTTTCCATTATCTCTCATGAACAGACTAGAGCAAACTGAGACTGCAATTGGCATACAGTTTTGTTGTGAAAGATCTCCACTTTTCCAGTAAATTACTGCCTGACATGTAGTTAGAAATATGGGAGAGAAGTTGCACATTTCTGTATCTAACCAAAATTGAGTTTACAGTTTCCATCTCCTTTTCCAGATTTCCGTTCTGACTTTCTGGGTTATAAATTATCTCAATAATAAATTATTAAAGTAAACTATCTAATATAAGCAATTCACCAGCATTGTTGCCACTGTAAAATAACTAGACAATGTGACCAAATCATACATGCACTCAGAAACAAGGATCAGCTAACTAAGACATGTACAAACAGAAAACATGGTTTATTTACATGCTAAACAAATGAAAATGAACTGAAATGAATGACGCAAGTGACGATAACAAAACAATATTAAACTCAAATAAACTAATAACAATACATAAAGCTTGTATAAGCTAAACATTTCATCATTTAAATTTCTAGTAAACGCTTCACTTTATACATGACTTATGGCTATATTAAATAAATATATAAAAATATTTTACCGTCGGCCTAAACACCAAGCGTCTACAGATTCAATAACAGTTTATAATAGTAGTGTTGTAAATTTCATCAAAATCAAATATTCATAAACGGAAAACCCCACGGTAACACTAAAAGTCATATTATAGGAATTTAAACTGTTATCAGGTCGTGTATGCGCTACGTCACGTCATGCTACGTTATAGTTGCTATCCGGATCACAGCAAATATAAGATTTTCTTGTGAAAAAATACTATAGGCCTGGCGTTCAGATAAAAGTAATCGTCTAATAAAAAGATTAAATTTGTATGAAAACATCCATTACAATGCAGAAACATACCGTAAAATAAGGACTGGTATAGTTAACAAATTGAATGGTATACTCAATGTCTAGCCAGTTTCACATCCCAGCTCGACATTTAAAACGAAGCCAAAAACGAATGTCGAGTTGAATGTTGTACTGAATATCTAGCCAGCTTCACTTCCAAACTTGACATTAAAAAAGAAGACAAATCGGATGTCGAGCTGAATGTTGTGCTGAATGTCTAACCACTTCGCACCCAAGTTCGACAATGAAAAATTTGGCAAAAACTAATGTCGAGCTGAAGGTTGTGCTAAATGTCCTGCCAGATTAACATCCCAGCTCGAAATTCATAAAGAAGACAAATAGGAATGTCGAGCTGAATGTTGTTGAGCTGAATGTCTTGCCAGCTTTACATCTCATCTCGAAATTAAAAAAGAAGACAAAACCTTATGTCGAGCTGAATGTTGTGTTGAATGCCTAGCCAGCTTCACATCCCAGCCCGACATTAAAAAAGAAGGCAAAAACTAATGCCGAGCTGAATATAGTGCTGAATGTCTAGCCAGCATATAATCCCAACTCTACATTCGAAAAGAAGACAAAAACCGAAAGTCGAGCTGAATGTTATGCTGAATGTCGAGCCATTTTCACATCCCAGCTCGACATTCAAACAATAAACAAAAACTAATGTCGAGCTGAATGTTGTGCTGAATGTCTAGCCAGTTTAACATCCCAACGCAACAGTGATAAATCGGATGTCGACTTGAACGTTTTGTTCCCTGCGGTCTGGAGACCGCAGGGTATTGGTACGCGTTTTACTTTTGAGGCATGGAGGAGCACGTGACCTGTTTTCGGTACATGGAGGAGCATGTGATCTGTAAACCGTACATGATTGGTTAATTGACCTTTTCGAAAACCTGGCTAAATACCGTTTGCCGGTACGTTACGGATTTACCTCTAGGGACACTTAATAAAGAACAAAAAAACTATTACGTGATATTTCTAAATTTCTATAATTATTTACCGTTTAAGGTGGAAAAACTTGAATGATGTGTTTGAAAATGATCAATGTTTCTTTAATACATTGTATGTATCTCAAATATTACAAACAATAAATTGTTTATACTGAAAATCTACAAAATTAAAATATTCGTAGTGGCATCTACAAGAATACAAGAGATATTTTCTGCGTAAACTTGTGTGTTTACATTTTTTGCTCGGAATAATTCATAAAATGGTAGTCCTATTTAGTCATTTTCTTAAAAAGAAATAATTGTTTCATGTTCGACCTTCTCCGGTCATCAACGATCACCAATTTTTTAAATACCTTCTTCTATATTGATCGATTATTGTCAACTATACTCCTGATAAAACGCGCGTTTATTTATCCCCCACCCCCATAACAATGCTGAAAATAGTTAAATGAAATATCTTTATATCATTAAAAATGTTCCCCGCAGGAAACCATTTTACTTGTTGCATGTCTTGCCAGCAATATGTTTGATAATATGATTGTCCTCGGGATCATTCATTCCAGTACTTTAAAGAGTTCACTATTGATTACCGATCAAGCCGGTGCTAGGAGTCCTGAGAGATGTTGCACTTTTATACAGGTTCAATTAAACCGAGTATGCGATTTGCATGTAATTTTGCTGTTTTAAATGCTTCGAAGCTGTCACTACTTTTTGAATATTTCTAAGAGACATGTACATATTCGAGTTTCGAAGTTTAATTTTAGTGCGTGATTCTCCCTTTTAACGTTTAGCAAATTCTTTATAATGAATAGCTGTGGTTTAAGAAACGTATGATATTTTATAAGAAACAACAAATACGCCGGACGAAAAAGTAGCATTTCGTACAAAAACCTTATCAGTTCATAAAGATTTAAAAGTATATCAATTCATTAAAATAAGTCTCTAAAAGTATCCTAAACCTGTAATAAACTTGCAATTTAATTCGAAATGATACTCTAAATTTGTATATAAATTGCACTAGAAAGTGTCAAATATAAAATGTGTGGGAATTGTGAATCTTAATGTGAACTATCCTTATTTCTAAAAAGCATTATTATGTTAGCTGGCAAAGGGAGTTTCAATTACGTTTGAAACATGTACGCTCATTACAAAAGTGTAATCTTTCTTGCAAACACAATATGTGAAATATGGAACGTCTAATTTTCATATTTCATTCTTACAGAAACAAATACTGTATGAAGCTGAATGACCTAAATATAACATTAACGTTAATCAATTTAATTATACTTTATCATTTATACAGACAATAGAGCAGTTTTGTCTCTTATTTCAATTCAAAGACCTCAACTGTCAAGACAATTCGAGGGATTTGTAAAAAATTGCCTTTTTAGAAAACAGAACATAAGGCAGTGTGATTTTATTTTTTAGAACGTCATTTGTTCTGTTACACCTGACGCCACTTGTGAAAGATGTTTAATATTTCATTGTCATTCTTTATTTCGTCATTTCTCGTCTATAACTTAACAGATTGCAGATTGTTCCTTGTATTATCCTCCTTTCTCTTTTTTTTTCACAGAAAGTCAAATGTTTTATTATTAAAAGTAAAATAGGTGAAGTGAAAGAATGTCTGAAGAAATAATTCATCCAATTATTTTTACAACTCATACTGTTATATATGGCACATTTAATCAAATGCTACTTTCATAGACGGTTTACAAGCAATTTTGAATTTTGATCAATCGGAAACTTTAATCATTTTAACCTGATGAGTTCTGACTATCATATACAAATGTACATGTTTATCCAGTAAGGAATAAAAATTCACCCATTCACATACATTAAAAGGGAGGTTTCATAACAATGATCTAAGTGCTGAAACAAAGATTCTCTTAAAATTGTATGCTAACTAACACTATAACATACAGCCATAAATTATAAAGAAGCTTTAAACAAAGGGTGGTTAAAGCAATAACTTATTACCATTTATCCACCCTTCTGGTATATTAAACATAATCAATTTGAAGATCTATTGATCGATTGTCATTTAAAAATAGTGCCTTTATTTGACTTTATTTGAAATTTTACATAATTTATTACACAGATTGAAGGACTTGTCGGAAACGCATTACATAGAAAAGAAATAGCGAAAAGACTAAATTGTTTAATTTGACAACAGCAAGAGATCAGAAGTTATTTGTAGTTATAAAAAACAAATGATTCAGAACCAATCGTTTATTTATATGATATGTTCACTGAATACCGCCCTTCCGTTTAGAGTTTGTTCTCATATTTGACATAAAAAGAATAAAAAAAACCTTTTTTTTTTAAATTTCCCACACACTTTTTTTGTTAAAGAAAACCAACCATTAAAGTATTACCATCCTAATCCATTACCTACGCTTTGAAGAGTATTTATATAGGCTAGAATTACTGTCATCTGCGTTCAAACCCCAGAAGAGTCTTTTTTCCCTCTCCTTTTCTTTCTTATAACATTATTTTTATATTTCTTATATCCTTTTTGTAACGAAAAAGTGCTAAAAATTATTTATATGATTAATATAAGTATCTATTGGCTAAGTAATGCAAAATCTTATGACAAATGTTGTACCCCTTATTTTCAAAGACTAATAAAATCAAAACTGCAAGGTAAAAGTATTACATATTTGACAAGAGCTACCAGTATATTTTGAGACAATTATGGGGAACTTTGAAAAAGTCCCTTATTTTGGTAAATTAAGGAATAATGCTCTCAGAAAGTAGGAAAATGGTCAAACACGTGTGAACATGGTGGGCTAGGGTAACATTTTTATAAATATTTTATAAATTTTGAGTAGAAACAATCATTTTGCTGGCGTGGATTGTTCACTAATGTTAATTACTTATTTCTTAACAATTATTAATGGGAAAATAATTTTCGTAAGTATGATACTGTAGATTATTTAAAGGTTCATTATTTCTAAAAAAAAAAGGAGCTACTTACATCCAAGCGTTCATAAGTGACTATTATTCAATTTTGGAACGATAAATTGTTGTATAAATTTTGCATTACAGGTGTCATTTAAGGCATACATCTGACCTATGTTGTCAATTTTTCATTTCATTATAGTGCCCATTAAGTTGTACATACATTATGTAAGAGAACTGCTAGTATTTATGTTTCAAACGTCTTAATTGTACAACATATATTTCAATTTGCTTGACACATTAGCATTATTTAATGAAATATACTGTGCGCTCTGTAATTAAAATTATTATGAATCATTGGTTATTAAATATATTCGTGATATTTGTTTCAATACAAAATAACTCTTACAAATAAGGTAAAAAGACTTAACTTATGTAAAAAGAAGATATGACTGTGATCTAATTTCCATTTGATTAATATTTATCACGTGTGCGTAAGAGATATTACCATGTATGAAATATATTTGTTTGTAGTGGCAAATCAGTATAAGATCAATTGATTATTTTATATGATCACTATATCTAAGGGTATTAGTATCGAGGTATTAAGAACAAAATGCATATAAACCATATGGTCATCATAATAAACATAGCTGATAGTTGCATACACGATATTAGTCTTGGTGTATGTAACAACCATCCTTTTCAATATACATTCATTTCATGTGAAGGAAATATCAAAGAAGAGCGAATTATCATAATTGTGTCCTTGTGTCCTTTCAACTATTTAACGCCGTTTGATTAAAAGTAAATGTATGGATGTTCAGGTTATGTTCAGAAAATAAAAACGATCAAGTTTTCATAACCGATACTCATCAATCAAGAACCCTGTTCCAAGCATATGTCTGTTATCATTTCTGCAAAATATTATCATACCTTTAAAGTTATCAGTATATCCAATGTCTTAAATTTAACAGCGTTAATAAAAACATTTTGAAGCGGGACACAGTGCAGGATTTATTTCAAACTTTTAAGGTGGTTGACATGATCTACAATTTTAACGGTTATATAATCAGCTAAATTCCGTTCTAGAAAGACACTTTACCAAGAAAATATCAATTTAAAAGCAATTTCTTTGGAATTGGCCAATAACATTTTATCTTGAAAGCACATCGATACGCACGTGAATGCAGGATTTGTACTTGAAGACTTTGGAGAATAGACCAGTATTGTTAGTCAATAGTTAAAAAAACGGATAAAATTAATTTTACACGCGAATCACGTATGTTTTATATCGTATCGGTTTAAAATTATGTTAAGCTTAAAACCCAATATTATATGAATTCTAAGAAAGATAATGTCAAAAATATAAAATATGTTTATTTTTTATTCCGCCCATATTGCTGTATAACTGACATTTGCTGTAGTTACATTACACTTTTTTAATCATTTTAAATTATCTAAATTATTAGACTTTTGGTTACGGTTAAACAGACGATGTTATGAGATCATAAAATAAAAGTTCTTAATACACTTGTTACTATATAAAGTAACAAAATCGCCTATGATTTCACAACTGATATTGAGTTTCACATGACCTATTATGAGTTTGCGACCCTGGACATCAGCCCGCTGAACATCTGCACGTGCACAAACTGAAAAAATGACGTCACATTTTTCGTCATCAAACAGTTAACGTAGGTTTTAAGCATGAATCGCTTTATTTTATTATGAGAGCTAAAGTGTATTTCGTACACCTACTTGTGAAATTTTTAAAATAATAACACGACAAATTCATTCCGAAAAAAAAATGAAAATAAAACTTGCTTCTAGATTTTACAGTAAAGTAGTGTACTTTGAACATACAAAAAGCAAACAACTGTGTAGAAGTTACTGTACAGTAAAATAGAAGAACAGACAGGAATTTCAACGAAAGAAATACGTAAAATAATGCTATCATAACATTCGCACTCTTTTATCTTAAAAGCGCATAAAGCTAAAAGGCAAAAGTCAGGTTTGCAGGAAAACCGTTTCCATCCAAAAAGAACATTTACGTTGCAAATAAGGAACAGCAGAATTAGTATTTTTTAAAATAAAAGCATTGTTGATAAAAAAATTAGAACAGTTCTTTCTTTCACAAATCTGTTGAAAATTGCACAAATCAATCATCAACATCATAGAATAAAGCATCCGCATCGACATATTTCTAAACAATATTCAAGTCGAACAAGGAATAGTGAACCCGTTCCTTATACCTCATTAAAATCATTGCATAAAAAAAATTGAAAATGATTTAAAGTCGAATAAGGAATAAGGGACCAGTTCCGTATTCCTTATTCAACTCCGAATAAGGAACAGAAGAAGATACGACAATAGAGAGAAAAAGTTGCAGTTATTTTTGATATATCTGCATAACAATTGCAATGATCAATCATTAAAGTCATTGCATAAAGCATCTGCATAAAATATTTTGAAAAAAAATTGTTTAAGTCGAATAAGGAATAGGGTACCAGTTCCTTATTAAACTCCGAACAAGGAACAAAAGAAAAAACGTAAAGAAAGAGATATGCTGCAGTCAATTTTGATAAACCTGTATTAGAATTGCAAGGATCAATCATTAAATTAATATAATTGAATAAAGCATCCGCATAAAAATATTTTTAAAAAAATGTTCAAGTTCATTCGACTCCGAATAAGTAATAGAATAAAATACGTTAAGAAAGACACCAGATGCAGTTATTTTTGATAAATCTGCATTAGAATTGCAAGGATCAATCATTAAAATCATGAAATAAACCATCTGCATAAAATATTTTGAAAAAATGTTAAAGTCGAATAAGGAATAGGGAACCAGTTTCTTATTACTTATTCAACTCCCAATAAGGAACAAAAGAAAAAAACGTAAAGAAAGACATCAGTTGCAGTTATTTTTAGAATTTTATATTTGTTTTTATGTCAAGTTTCTTACCGGATCCGTTCTGTGTATTTATACTATTGTGTTCGGTCCTTATCCGAAGACTGACGGAAAGGGTCGAAAAGTTGCGATTGATTTGAACGATACAATATCGTGACTCGTTTCGCATATCGCCGGGATCTCGCGTCTCGCTTCGCATCTCTTTTGTCGACGCGAGACAAGAAAATTTCTCAACGCCATATACTGTTCTATAGTATTCCCTTTACATTTTAAGGTATTAGCACCCTAATGCATTACCTCCGCTTTGAAGAGTATTCAAATAGGCTAGAACTACTGTTAACTACATTGAAAATGAGGGCCATGGGTTCAATCCCCAGGTCAACTTTTTTTTCTTTCTTTTTTTCTTTTAACATTATTTATGTATCTCTCATGTCCCATTTGGAAAGAAACAAGTGTTTAATTTTGATTTTTTAATTTATATAGAATGCGTTCCAGAATAAAAAAGGAAATTCCAGATGTCCTTTTTCCGGGGGTCTACCTAAAGACACTTTTTCAGCAACAAAATTACATGCAGAGTAGAGCGAATGAGTGTTGCCAAACTTAGAGGAATAATTCCCCTATCTTTTAAACCTCAAACGCATTGTACCTGTCCGTTTGCAGATGATATCCCTTCATCTTTTTTCGAAGGATAATGTTGGAAATCGTTGTTCGGAGTTATTTGATGAACACATATACGTATACATAGAAAAATGTATTTCTTATACTTTTAAAAGGATAAGTAATACTGTCGTTAATGCAGTTAATTCTCCGTAATTGGTATAGTGCGGGCATATGGACTAATACTGTTCAATTAAATTAATATACATGATACATTTTTCATCGCATTCCTCATACGTTAGTATGATCTTTGCCTTTGATTGTTATTTATTGAGATGAAAATGTTGCATGATATATGGTTTACCCCTGTTTTATTGAAGAGGATATGATCAACGACAAAATGGATAGTAATAATATAACTCAAACATTTGTTTTTATTTTTGTGACAATTCGTTACTTTATTTAACATTTTCCATCATACATCATATTGTTACAATGAAAATATGTAGTAAGTAAACAACAAAAGTAAGAAGAAAATAGTTAAAAGCTATCTAAAACTGGTATTGATATTATATTTTTTTAAGCTAGTAGTTACATATTATTGTCAATCAGCTATCTATTCATATAAAATACTTATCCATTTACCTAAAGTTTAATCATTATAAACATCAATTATCACCTTTTTTAGAAAAAAAATACTTGCGCAAAAATATAATATCTATTTTGATAATTAAATAATAATGATAACAAAAATAAACAAATAATAATAATAATAATAATGATGATGATGACATTAAAATGAGAAAAAATTAGTCAGTTTTTTTTTAGAATAATGATATAATGTCATACTATTTTTCTCATTTTACTACAGTAACTATGCTTAGAAGTCTTAAAATAAATATCAGGAAACATATTGCGTTCTAACAATATAATTGTTATATTTACCGGGATGTGTTTCCAAATTACCCATTTATACAGTATGGAAAGATAAGCTCCTTTTCTTTCTAACTTTTAACAAAATGAACAGGTAATTTACTCGTAAAATACATGTAAAGCAGTTAATAAAGAATTAAATGATAGGAAGATTTTTACTTTTTTTAATTATTCATAATTAAACAAATAAATAAATAAA